>NC_067480.1:103484462-103629462 GCF_947179515.1 Apodemus sylvaticus
GGATACAGATGCAGGAGGATCAGAAGGTCAAGGTGATCCTTGGATATATGGAAAGTTCAGAGTCAGCCTGGGATATGTAGTAACCTGTCTGAAAAATTTTAAAAATAATAGAAAGTTTGGGAATGAGAAGCTCAATTAGTCAATACTGGATATAGTGTAAATAGGTCCAGCACATCAAACCAATCAGAAGGAGGGATGCCAAGGACAGAGGCTGAAGAAGACACCAACAATGCCAGAAGAAATGGCGCATGCAGTAAAGGGCCTGCCGCACAAGTCTGAGGACACAAGAACACCATATCAAAATGTCAGATTCATTTGTAACCTCAGCTGTTGGGGACAGAGTCAGACAGATCCTTTGAGCTCTCTGCCCAAGTAGCTTAGACAGTGAGTGAACTCTGGGTTCAACAAGAGTTGCTGTTATAAAAAAAAATAAGGTAGACAGGACAGTGATTAAGGAATAAACCCAGAATAGACCTCTGGCTTCCTCATGGGTTTACATGTACGCCACATGTATGGGCACACACCGTGGACACATATACATGAATACATTTTTAAAAGCATGAACACAGAGTTCGAGAACACTGATAAGATGACTAAGCCAAACCTAAGAATTAGTGGGGAGGAACGAACTGAAATAACCCACTAAGACATAGGGAATCTGCTCAGTGAAATGGTGACAGAAAGTTCTCCCAATTTAGGGTGTCAGCGGATGGCTTTGTCAGTAAAGGGCTGCTGAATATCATGGAGACCTGAGTTCAGATCCTACCACTCAGAAGGAAGGCCGAGAACACACAGTGTTGGGGAGCCTGTGCCAGATCCCTGGAGTTTGTCTGCCAGGTAGCACAGTTCAACCAGTGAACTTTAGATTCACTGAGAGACTCTGTCTCAAAAAATAAGATGTAAAGTGACTGAGAAAGACACCCAACATTGACCTATGACTTTGATGTGCATTCATACACACACACACACACACACACACACACACAAGAGGTGAGAGGGAGAGAGAGAGTATCTTAAGTCTAGAGAACACATAGTCATTCAGCACAAGATCCATTTAAAGCCCAAATAACAGCCAGAGAAAAATCTCTCAGTGACATGCTTTAGTCAAGGTGTCAAAAACACAAAGAAAAAAAAATAATATAAACACAACACCAACTCACCTTTAAAGGAAAACGCCAGGTGTGTTTCATCACCAACCTTAAAGGCCAGGATAACATGAAAAACATATTTGAAGCCATCAAAATAAATAACTCCTCAGCGATATTGCTAAATCCAGCAAAGCTATAATAGTAAATGGATGGAGAAATAAAGACATCTCAAGCTCAGCCGAAGTCAGTTAATGAACCACAGGGCAGCACTGCAGAATACTATACACCAAGGGAAAAGATGAAAATCTACATACAAGCGCACAGGAGAAAAGCTTTTCATGAGGGAAATAAACAAAAGAGAAACCCAATACAACAAACTAGAAATCCCATAATACTAATAGGAAAGAAGATAAAGAACAAATAGTAACTTGATTTATAATTGTTCGGATGAGAAATGCCCCTCCTTAGGTTCAGGTATTTGACCACTTGGTCCTCACTTGATACTGCTTGAAAGGTGATACACTGTAGCTAGAGTAACTGTGTCTCTGCGGACTGGCTTTGGGAGTTCACCACCTGGCCTCATTGTGTACTAATCTCTGTGTCTCAGGAATGGCGTAAATATTTGTCAATGGATATTTTTTGTCTTTAGTAGCAGTGGCAGTCATGGAACATAAGGTGGGTCTCTGGCCAAACAAGAAAAAAGTAAAAAAAAGCAAGGTTGCATGCGAGCTGTGCTTAGCAGAGTGGATCAACCAACTGAGCGTCAGGAAAACTCAAAACAACGCTTCAGATGGAACCCAGCATGAGCCTACAACAACGTCAGCAACATGACTTGACACTGATATCCTTAGGCTAAATGGTTCTGTTAAGCTCTTGGGAACCTCATCTCGGGCCAAATAAAGTTGTAGTGAGAATTCTGGTTCTTTTAAAAACACAGAAATATCCTGAGAACAGGTTTTTGTTTTAATCCCAGGTGTGGGATGTGGGGCTGCTTCGGACTGTCCGCAGCAGCTGAGTATGATTTGCCTCGTGCTCTGGCGGGGGCGTGAATTTGCCAGCTGTAGACAGTTTCTGTCGGTGTGCGCAATAGCGCATCTCTAAGGAGTGACTGCAAGTCTTAGACAACTGAGTCAGATGGAAATGGGTGCAGAAAAGAGACCTGGACAAGACCCTGGCCCTTCCCCATCTGCAAAGTCCCGCTGACTTAGGAGTCTGGCAGCCGTTGTCAGCTAACTGTGAGCGATGCATGCTTTTGCTTGAGTGGCTTCTTTCATGCTAATTTTAATTACTATGATATCTTGTTAGCCACCTCCAAAGTAGCTCTACAATCTGGACATAGCACGATTCAGGATGTGCTACATAAAAATGAGCTGATTATTGTGCCTGCAAAGGTATCGAAATCAGACACTGTACAATACTTGGACAATTGGTGACCAGAACAAAATTTAAAACACACACACACACACACACACACACACACAAATACAAATGTCAACTAGACCAGATGACTTAAAAACATGAGGGAAGGCCAGCCTCACAGGCTCTGAAACCTTTCCTATATACTATTGACACATAGTAGGACAGTTTGTCATGATTTGAGGTAATTGATATCAAAGCGGACATTCTTTATGATTAAGTGAAGGTTCAGAAAAGGTATAATGAGGATGAGTAGGTTTAGTACAAAAACAATCTTTTAAATTAAAAATTTATTAAAGGCCAATCTAGCTTCGGGATATAGGTGAACCAGGCTGTAAAACTCTCATTGGCCACAGGGTGGCATTAACATTCTGTAAGTCAATCAACAATCTTGAGTTACCAGATTTCTTTTTAATTAGAAAAACAGAATTGCGGGGAGGGGAGAGGCTGTATGTGCCCATTCTCCAACTGTTTTCTGACTAACTGGTGCAGTCTGTAACTTTTCTTTAGAAAGGGGCAATGAAGGATTCAGTCAGGCTCAATAAATTTCCATGTAATTTTTTATATAAACATTTTTATATACAAATTTTTTTCTTTCTTTTTCTTTTTTCTTTTTCTTTCTTTTCTTTTCTTTTTTTTTGGGGGGGGGGGACAGGGTTTCTCTGTATAGCCCTGGCTGTCCTGGAACTCACTCTGTAGACCAGGCTGGCCTCAAACTCAGAAATCCACTTGCCTCTGCCTCCCAAGTCCTGGGATTAAAGGTGTGCGTCACCACTGCACGGTATAAAATTTTTTTCTATGTAATTTTTACTTGGTATATTTTCCATGGCCCTTATGAAAATCCCAACCCATAATTTTGTCCTGGCAGGAATATATATTCAATAATCCTTTAAAATTCTCTTCCTGGTTCTTTCCTTGTGCTTGCGAAGAATAGGTAGCATTGGAAGCAGGGCTACTTGAAAGAGTTTGTTGTAGAAAGTCTCTTCTCGAAAGAGTACTTGGAACAGGAGTAACATAGGCGGCAGGAGTGTTTTTGTGCATTCTGAACCTATGCATTGCAACACTGTAGCACTCTGTTTAATCTCCTTAGAGAACATAGTTCTGGACCCAATTGGCGTTGAATTTACTTCCATAACAGGCTGTTCTTCTAAGGTTATTGTTATTTCAAACCCCAGGACAAGGGGCTAAGGTGCATATTTTACATGTCAAAGCGGATCTAGCCTCCAGGTTCTCCCAGCATCCCCCAGTCCCTACCTGGCATACCTGAACTTTCCAGCCCAGGGATTGGTCTGCCCTTCTGCCAGAGACTCTTCCCTATATAATCGGGATAGTTTGGCCTCTCTCTTCTCTTCAATCTCCTATTTCTCTCTCTATGTACACAATTCCTCCCCTGCTCCCACATCAAGTCCCTTGGCTCCGGTCCTGGGGTCAGAGCTCACCTGAGAGCAGCATCCCAGTAAACCTTCGTTTAATCTAATCTGGTTTGAAGTGGCTTATTTCACCAGCCGAGAAATAACTTGTCAGCTATAATAGAAACATCAGCTCCAGAGTCAGTTTTTCCTGTAAAAGTTTTTCGTCTTATTTTTAAACCCAATAATGGTTTATCGTTTTTCTTCAGTATGGTGCCTACAGTGATAGTTTTATCTGAACCACCAAATCTTTCCTCAGAAGCGCATCGCTCCATGAAAGGACTGTGTAAGGCAACAATAACAACTGCTTATTTTTCCTCCTGCTTTAAACTGTCTCCATCTATGACTCCTGTATGAACTATCATTCCTTTCATGGGTAAACTGTGACCCAATAAAAGTCCAGCTGTCTCAGGAGTATAGGTCCCCAGGATCCTGTACAACTGAGGATACTGAAGGGCTGAAATGGGAAAGGGCTATATCAACAGCAGCACTTCCTCAAGTAGTAACTTGTAAGGCCAGAATAGACTGATTACAATCTGAAGCTGGCATAAAAGTTATTATTTCTGGATTAAGCCCTCGAATTCCACATGGTTTGTGGGGGAAGGGCTCAATCCATTTTCCTGTTGTTGACTGGCATTGTTATAGTTGCTAGGCAATGTATTGCCATCCTTACTATATTTAGACCAGCATTCCTTAGTCCAATGTTTTCCTCTCTTGCCTTCAGGGAATAAGGCAGGAGCATTTATCTGTTGTAAGAACAATTTACGTTGTTTAAGTGGCCAGGCCAGCAGCAACTGAACAATTTTGCTGACGGCTGTCTTTGAACAGCATACATCTCTAAAGCAGCTAATCTTGCTCTATGTTTATGGGTCTTCCACATTTCTACATAGAAAATCCATAACATGTCCTGTCTCTCTCTGAGGTCTGATTAACCATTGGCCATCTTCATTGGCTTTATTGAAAGCCAGCTGTTTTAATAATAACTCTTTTTTAAATTTATTTTTTATTTGATATATTCTTTTTTTTTAGATTATTTATTTATTTATTTATTTATTTATTATATGTAAGTACACTGTAGCTGTCTTCAGACACTCCAGAAGAGGGAGTCAGATCTTGTTAAGGATGGTTGTGAGCCACCATGTGGTTGCTGGGATTTGAACTCAGGACCTCTGGAAGAGCAGTCAGTGCTCTTAACCGCTGAGCCATCTCTCCAGCCCTTGATATATTCTTTATTTACATGTCAAATGATTTCCCCTTTCCTGGATCCCCCCTCCCCAAAAGTCCCATAAGCCCTCTTCCCTCTACCTGTTCCCCAAAAATAACTCTTGAATCTGTTCCCCTTTTACTTGCATCTCAATAGCATCTTTGAATCTCCCTATGAGATCGCCACAGTGCTCAGAGGGACTTTCCATAATTTTTATATCACTAGACCTGAATTCAGATCTCCTATCACTTTTTCATCCAAGCAGCCATGGCTGGGTCCCTAACATGTGGGAAGGATGCAGCCAATATTAGGAACCCATGCTGACACCCTATTGTGTTGATACCCATCTACCAGTCCCTGCCAGCATTTCCTAGGGGACCTTCCCAGGATCTCCCCTGGGTCCCAGTTGTCGAGCTTTTCACGGGCTTCATCTGTAAACCACATTTGCCACTGAAGAAACTGAGAAGTGCTAAGAACCATTGAACCGTTATATAAAAACCGTACAGCAAACGACATGCGTTGTTGCTTCAACCAAAAAGATACTCATGACAACGTGAAGCGTTAGTTTCATAAGAGACACAAACCATCTTAAAATTTTCTGCTATGTCCACATCTAATCCCCGGTAAACACTTTGATGTTGCAGAAATTGCCCTGGAAATACCAAGGGCAGCTCATGAGGCTGGGGAGGAACTGAGGACAGACTCCTCTTCCCTGTCGAGCCCTAGCTTGTAAACTTAGCATTTTCATAGCCCTTTCTAGATCCTCATCAGGAAGTGGAAGAATTCAATATTAGATTGATTTTCAGACTCCTCACTCCCTGCTTCAGGGTCGTTTCTAGACAATGGCTGACATATATTTAAAGGGGGCTCCAGTAAGGAGGCCTCAGGAGCTGATGTCAATGGTGCTGATTGTCCTTTCTGGTCTTCTTGAATGGGGAGGGTCTTTTTTTTTCCTTCCTAATGTTAAGGTTTGATCATCCCATTTATATTCATTCAAGGAACTGGTGCTTATGATGGATCTCCTTCCCTTCCTTAAGTATTTTAATAACAGTTTGAATTAATGCCCAATGACTCAAAATTGAGCAGGCATCTTTCCCCCTTGCTTATAAGCCTCTTCAATATTCTTTTTTTTTAAAGATGTATTTATTTATTATATATAAATACACTGTAGTTGTCCTCAGAAACACCAGAAAAAGGCATCAGATTTCATTACAGATAGTTCTAAGCCACCATGTGGTTGCTGGGGTTTGAACTCCGGACCTCTGGAAGAGCAGTCAGCGCTCTTAACTGCCAAGCCATCTCTCCAGCCCCTCTTCCTCCTTCTCCCCCCTCCCCTCCAGACAGGGTTTCTCTGTATAGCCCCGGCTGTCCTGGAACACACTTTATAGACCAGGCTGGCCTCGAACTCAGAAATCCACCTGCCTCTGCCTCCCAAGTGCTGGGATTAAAGGTGTGTGCCACCGCCCGGCGCTCTAGCCCCTCTTAAATATTCTTTTGAACTCTGTCCCATTCTTCTTCACCTAAACTTCCTTCTTCAGGAAGCCAGGACTTACAATCATAAACAACCTGTACTCAATCTAAGGTTGGAGATTTTGATACATGTGTTCCTCCTTGCTTTAAAGACGATGCAAAAATGTGACACAAGGCAACACCTTTCCTGGTTGCTGACCCATTTTTCTCACCCACCTTTTCTGAGGTCTCAACTTGGTTACCTTAGAGTTGACTTCAGGTCCCTGTTCAGGTGTCACTCTGGAGGTAGTGGGACCTGGGAGAATGGAGCTGATAAATAAGGTGGACTAATGTCTCACGCAATAGCCAACTTTATTTAGAGCATCAGACAATTTATACTCTGAGGGTTAAGAAGACTCACATGAGATTCCTGAGAGATGGCTTAATGGTTAAGAGCACTGACTGCTCTTAGGTCCTGAGTTCAAATACCAGCAACCAAATGGTGGCTCACAACCATCTGTAATGGGATCCGATGCCCTCTTCTAGTGTGTCTGAAGATAGCAACAGTGTACTCAGATATGCTAAAATGAATAAATCTTAAAAAAAAGAAGACTCACCTGAGTAAATTTCTCATGAGTTCAAGCTGTTTAAAACCACAAGGACAAGCTGCTTGTGGCAAAAACATGTTTTTCCATAGATGTGTATAAGGGACAATTTAAATGTTTAATTACATAACAACAGCAAGCAATAATGAGTCATCTGAAGTAAACTCACTCCTATTGGCTACACCTGGGCAGGAACAGGGAAACACAATTCCATGTTTGGAAGAAGCTGACATCACAGGACTCTTTGTTTTCTTGGGGGTACTCTCATAAGCACCCAGATGTCAAATGTCTCCATTCCTGGTCTACGTTCTGACCACAGATTACAACTATAAATTGAAATGAACTCTTACCTCTCTAGTTGTTTCTGGTTGTGGTCTTTTCTCACATCAATAGAAACCCTAAGACAGAAATTGATATTGTGTTCATAAGATATTGCTCTAACAGGCCTAACTGTGTGAAGGGAGGAGTGTTGAAAGACTTCAGAGCTTTGGGCACAGAGATCCTTGTCAATAATACACATTTACTCAAGACCTTACCCACTACTTACACACTCAGGACTCATACACTCCTTGCACACTCAGGACTCACACACTCCTTACACACTCCGGACTCATACACTCAGGACTCACACACTCCTTACACACTCAGGACTCATACACTCAGGACTTACTCCTTGCACAATCAGGATCTCACACACTCTTATACACACTCAGGACTCATATACTCAGGACTTACTCCTTACACACTCAGGATCTCACACACTCCTTGCACGCTCACTTACAGCTTCCTCTGCTCTCAGCAGCTGAGACTTGGCTCTATAAGGAGTCAGGAAAGACTTTTGGTGAAGAAGCAAATATTTCAATGTGTTAAAGAAGTTTCTACCAGGCATAAAAAATTTCACACAAAATTTTTTATGCCTGGAATAGAATACATTACAAAACAAAATGAACAATAAGAAAATGCATTAATTTTCAATGGAGTTAAATTTTATTTAATTAAAAGTAGCAAATGTTGCACAATTTACTTCATTGTATTTGTTTTGTACAGCTGCACTGTTATACCAAGCAGCCTTTACAGAGCAGTCCCTGGGTCCCCTGCACTGTACTTTAGAAACCCCCTTTCCAGGCCTCAATGCCATGTTATACACTCAAGAAGCACAGCGATGCTGGGCAGTGCTGATGCACACACCATTAATCCCAGAACTTTGGAGGCAGAGGCAAGTGGATCTCTGAGTGTGAGCCCAGCCTGGTCTACAGACTGAGTTCCAGGATAACCAGGGCTACGCAGAGAGACCTGTGGGTGGAGGGATAGAAGGGAGGGGGGAAGAAAAAGGGAAAGGCATAGCTTCTCATTGCAAAGTAGTCAGGGGATCTTTTATCAAGTGAGTGGTCTTTGAAGAATATTTTATGTATTGCTGATTTACAAAATGGCAATTTCCTTGCCATTATTAAATTGGTACTATTTTTTTCAGTAATTTTCCTTCTGCTACAGTGGAAATAAACTGGTTAAAATTAAGCAGTTTAGCATCATGGCTGGTCAGGCATGCTGTTATGCCCTACGTGCGCTTTAGGTGATATGTTAATATTACACATCTGAATCTAGTATGTTCTGGGCAATGGCTATTGAGGGGTGTGTCTTCCTCACGGATTTACTAGGAGACTATTATTAAAATCAGTGCATGGCATTAACAAAGATGGGATTTTAGACTTTCAGGAGTGTGTTGGGATAACTGAATATGGGAAAGGCATTTATGGTTTTGGTTTGTTCCCCATAATCCTATTTCACATTTTTCGGTCACAGGCTAACTCTATTACTTTGAGTCGTCATTACTTGCTTAGACGTGGTTGTTGTCACTTAGGCTCTTTCTATTCCTTTAGTATTGGTAGACATGTATTATTTCAACTGTATTTTTACCAAACATGAGCTTGCTAAAGCCCCTCCCCACCAAATAAAAAACATAACGGGGAGTCAGTGACAGTAATAATTTGCAATGTTCATTGAAGACAACGACCGATCTGGAGGATGGATGTTTTTGTCGCTATAATAAGATTATTATCTTGAGTTAGTTTACAGGGAAGTATTCGGGGCTGTGAAAGATGCATATTTTCAAAGAAACCATATCGCATGCTCGTTTGACAGACATTCTCTGGGTTGATGCATCACTGGTTAATTAGCACGGGCTCCGCATGCAGCATTGTCTGCCAGCCGTTGCTTCAACAGGAAAGCCATGGCTACTACGGCCAGTCCTTGACGTGCCTCAAGTTCTCCAGCAAAGTCCAATGCTTGATGGAAAACCAAGCATGTTTTATTTTAAGATACCTGTGAAATAGAAAAGCAAACTTCAAAGAGGTGCAGATTTGTCCTAAAAGAAAGAGGTATTGCTATTAGGAAGTCGCATGAATTGCTTTGTAATGTAGGGGAATCCCAGCATAAAAAACAGTTAAAGTAGTTTGTAATATTTTTTCATTTGAAACAATTTTTTATTTATTTCATCTTATTTATTTTATTAATTAATTAAATTATTTTATTTTTATTTTTTATTTTCAAATTTTATTTGAAACAATTAATTTTATTAGCTAAATTTTAAAACAAGATAAAATGAACCCCCACGTCAATTGAGTATTTGAAAAAAAATTATCAACCACCATATAACATTCTTCAGTGACGTTTATTGGTTGCCTATTGGTTAGCAGTTCCTCAAACCTGCTTTACCTGACCCCAAAGCCCAGAAGAGAGGGAAGCAGGGAGGTGACCTTCAGAGGTGACCTTCAGACCTTCCCTCCCTTTCTCCTCCTCCAAATCCAATTCCCCAGTCTGACCCACAGCTCTGGAGCAGACCATCTGCTGTGGGATACACACACACACACACACACACACACACACATGTCCCCCTCCCCACTACTCCCCCCCCTCTCCCGACTCTAGCAGATCATGCAGACCTTCTCCCTCAGGTTCTCTCTCAGTGTCAGCCTCTAGCTCCCTCAGGCACTCCCCGGGAACTGACCTCTCCCAGAGAAGCAGGAAGACCAACTTCAGTTGTTTTCTCTCCTTCCTCTCCGCCATATCCAACCCCCAAGTCAAATTCCCGGTCCTGCAGCAGACTACCTGCAGACTCTGGGTTCTCCTCCCTCTCTGTCCTCATTCCCAGGGGACTACGCAGACCCTGGTGGAACCTCTGTTTTCCTTCAGCGGACCCCTTCAGCACACTTGCAGCCCATCTCTATGTAAGTGTTACAGCTCTGGGAGGAGAGCTTTTCCCAATGGAGGTGTTACAGCTCTGAAGGGAAAGGCATCCTGGAACTCTGGAGCAAGGAATACCACAAAGTCACACCACACATCAACACACACACACACACACACACACACACACACACACACACGATTTATTGGGAAAGACACAAGAGTGTGGCTGCCTCTGATCAGGAAGAAACAGCAAAGAAATGAGCAGGACGAAGGCTTTATATAGATAGGGTTCCTTGGGGGGTGGTGTTGTCCACGGTGGGGATAGGTGACCTTGGGGCTCACCTTGGGGGTCCTTAGGGGTGGGGCCTGATTACTTCTGCACCTCAAGTCCATTTTATCTACCTCTAACCCAGCTCTCAATATAAGAAACACATTCTAATCAGAGTCCCCAGAGGCCACACCCATAGGATCTCAGAAACACTCCCTATCAGGCAACACAAGCAACCACACAGCCCTAAGACCAGAAAGGGCAACAGAAACCTAGGAACAAAACATGCACCCAACATAGACAAGACCAGGTCCCATCACCTAGAATTATAATCATCCCAAATCCAGATGGCTAGACTCTAGTGCAAAACCAGAATCAATTATAGCCAGGACCCTGTCTCCACTGCAGCCCAGAACCCCACCACAGCATGCCTTGAATATTCCAGCATGCTGAAGCACAAGTAAACGAATTTAAAATAGCCTATATGAAAAACAGAAAAATCAACAATCATTGGTCATTGACAGTTTTCAATATCAATGGTCCCAAATCCCTAATAAATAGACACATTAGGAGAATGGATGTGAAAACAGGATTCATCTTTCTTCCTCATCCAAGAGAAACACACCCAAACTTCAAAGGTAAACATTACCTCTGGGTAAAGATTTGAACAAGATCTTCCATGTAAATGAAGGCAGGAAGTAAGCTGGGGTAGCCATTTTAGCGTAACAAAAAAAACTTCAAAACAAGACTAACGGGAGCCAATGGGGAAGGATGCTACGTATTCATCAAAGGAGAACTCTGCCAAGGGAATATTGCAATCTTTAATATCTGTGCACCTAACACAGAGCACCCGTGTTCATAAAAAGAAACACTACTACAGTTTAAATCCTGACACAATGATAGAGACATAATACTCCACGCTCACCAGTACGCAGATCATCCAGAAAAGGGCTAAACAGCAATGCTGAAGCTAAGTGACACCATAAACCAAATGCACCTAACAGAGTCTTACAGAATACCTCACCCAAACACAAAGTAATATTCCTTCTCAGCAGCTCTTGGGACTTACTCCAGAATTGGCCACATACTTGGACACAAAGCAAGTCTCAATGGATACAAGAAAATTGAAATACCAGCCTGCATCCTACCAACCACTACTGGATTAAAGCTGAAGAACAAGAGAAAACTTACATCCTCACGAAAACTAAACAACTCTCAACTGAATGAAAAATGGACCAAGTCAGAAATTAAGAAAAAATTAAAACACAGCGAAGGCAGTTCTAAGAGGTCTGGTCTACATTAAAAGCGGGAGAGTTCTCACGCTAGCAATTAAACAGCACACCCGAAAGCTCCAAAACACAAAGAAGAGATCACAGCCAAGAGGAGTCGACAGCAAGAAGTGTGAAAACTCAGTGCTGAAATCAAGATGATAGGAAAAAATGACAAGAATCAATGACACAGAGAGTTGGTTCTTTGAGAAAAATCAACAAAATTGACAAACACATATCCAAATTAACAAAATTAGAGACAGTTAGAGACAGATGGGGAAACATAAAAGGCACCGAAGAAGTCTGGAGAGTCTTTTTTGTTGTTCTTGTTTTGTTTTGTTTTTCTGAGACAGGGTTTCTCTGTATAGCCTTGGCTCAGGCTGGTCTCGAACTCAGAAATTCACCTGCCTCTGCCTCCCAAGTGCTGGGACTAAAGGCGGGTGCCACCACCGCCCGGCTATAAGTCTGGAGAGTCTTAAGGACATACTTAAAAACCTATACTTCACCAAATTTGAAAATCCAAAAGAAATTGATCATTTTCTCACTATAACCTCCATAGTTAAATGGGGATCAGGTATCAGTTTAAACAGATCTAAAACCGCTAGGGAAATAGAAGCAGTCATTAAAAGTCTCTTAAACAAAAAGGGTCTAGGGCCAGAGGGTTTTAGTGCAGAATTCTATTAGACTTTCGAAGGAGAGTTAACCCCAATACTCCTCAAATTATTCCAAATAATTGAAACAGAAGGAACAGTGACCAATTCTTTTTATGATGCCACAAATACTTGATACCCAAACCACATAAAAACCCAAATGAAGAAAGAGAATTCCAGGTCAATTTCCCTTATGAACACTGACACAGAAATTCTCCATAAAATACTTGCAAACAGAATTCAAGAACACATCAAAAAAATCATCCACCAGGATCTTTCCAAGCCTTATCCCAGAGATGTAGGAGTAGTTCAACATCATAAACTGGTAAATGTAACCCACCGGCTAGACAGATGGAAACCCAAAGATCACACGCATATCATTAGATGAAGAAAAGGCTTGTGACAAAATCCAACACCCATTCATGATAAAAGCCCAGGAGAAACTAGGGATACAAAGGCCATATCTCAGCATAATAAAGGCAATGGGATCAAGCCCAACTTAAATGGAGAGAGACTCAAAGCAATTCTATTAAAATCAGGAACAAGACAAGGTTGGCCACTCTCTCTGTACCTGTTCCATACAGTAGTAGAGCCTTGGTTAGACCAATAAGATTACTAAGGAAACCAATGGGATACAGATAGGTAGGGAAGACATCAAAATATCTTTATTTGTAGATGATATGATAGTATACATAAGAGACCCTAAAAAGGAAACTCCTATTGATGACAAACATTTTCAGCAAAGGCAGCAGGATCTCTGTGAGTTCAAGGCCAGCTTGGCCTAGAGGATGAGTTCCAGGACATACAGGGCTTGTTTCAAAACCTGCCACCCCAAGTTAACACAGAAAAATCCGTAGGTTTTCTATATAAAAATGACAGAGAATGAACTCAGGGAAACAACACCTTTCACAATAGCCTTGAGAATGCAGAATATTGGGGGGGGGGTAACTTTAATCAAGCAAGTGAAAGACTTATATGATTAAAAAAGAAGACATTGAAAAAAGAAATTAAAGAAGATACCAGAAAATGGAAAGATCTTACATGCTCCTTGATCAGTGGGATCAATATTGTGCAAATGGCTATCCTACCTAAAGCAATCTCCTGATTTAATGCAGTCTCCATCAAAATTCCAACAGCTCTTCACAGAACTTAAAAGTACAGTTTTCAGCCTCATATGGAAACACACACACACACACCAGGATAGCTAAAACAATCCTAAATGATGAAAGGGCTGTTGGAGGTATAGCTTTCCCCAATCTCAAATTGCACTACAAAGCCATAGTAATAAAAACATCATAATATTTACATAAAGACAGACATGTTGATCAATAGAATTGAAGACCCATAAATACATCCATACACCTATGGATACCTAATTTTGATAAAGCCAGAAATACAAACTGAGTAAAAGACAGCATCTTCATCAAATGGTGCTGGTCTAACTGGATGTCTGTGTAGAGAAGAATGCAAATAGATCCATATTTATCACCCTGCACAAAACTCAAGTCCACATAGATCAAAGACCTCAACATAAAACCAGACATGTTGAGCCTGACAGAAGAGAAAGTGAGGGACTTTCAGTGAGTCTTGAACTCACTGGCACAGCAGAAGATTTTATGAACAGCACATTGTTAACACAGGCACTAAGGACGGACAACAATTGACAAATGGGACTTCACGACTGAGAGGCTTCTGTATACCAAAGGACATTATCACTGGGACAAAGTAGCAGGCTACAGAATGGGAAACGATTTTTACCAGTTATGCATCTGATTGAGAGCTAGGAGCATCCGAAGTTCAATGCAATGACACAGAGGCAGTCTAGGGGTCTATCAGCAGGTGACTTGATAAATAAAATGTTGGACACATATGTAAACTCTGTTCAGCTATAGAGAAGACTGAATTTATGGCAATGGCAGAAAAAAAAATGAAACCAGAGATCATTATGATGCGCAAAGTAAGAGACTCAAAAGGCAGTGCATGTTTTTTTTTCCATATGCAGAATCCAGATTTAAATTCATAGATGTGCATATTTATGCGGGACACAAAGACAGGGATACTGTAATCTGGGAGGAAGAACTAGAGAGGGTAATAGGATATATGTCACTAAAGCAGGAAGGGGGAGTGTTTGTGGGGCAAAGGGCACACAGCAGGGTGGGGAAGGGGCTAGGCTGAAAGGTAAGAGAAGGCAGTGAAGAGGTAAGAACATGTGTAACTCAGCGCATGTATGTGAATGTCCCAAGTACACTCACTTCGTTGTATGCTCATTATGAAATCAACATTTTAAAACACAGAAAACGTTGAGGTTCATGAACTAAAGTGGCTTTCAACAGAACAGACGTTCCAACCAGATACCCTGTCCCCACATCCAGAGCTGCGCGTGATGGGTGATTTTATGTGTCAGCCCCGGTACACCTAATTAAATCTGTCAAATTTCTGCCTAGGGGCTTCCTTGAATGTATTTTAAAACTTAAACATTGTTACTCGAATGAAGCAGAATATCCCCTACTATGTGCAGATGGCCTCTTTCCAAACAGTTGAAAAAGCTTCAAGACTGAAGTCCTCTGAGGAAGAAGAAATACTGCCTCGAGATGGCTGTCAACTCTGACTCCAGCACCCGGTCTTCTTTGGCCTGTCCCTGGCCAGCCTGCATTCCGGCTTGCCACTCCTACTGAATGAACACATATCCTGAGAGGCTCCCTCCTCCCCTGCTTTCTCTACAAATAAATTCTATTTATTTATATGATGGGCTGTTTTGTCAAGAGAGCTCTGTGCTACAGCTTGTTATACAATGCTACCCACACTGCTGTCTTTATTGGGGTTGTGGAGCCTTCATAAAGTGGGGTGCAATTAGTGGAAGAAGGTTAAGCCACTAGGGGCATCGCTCTTGGAAAGGTTCCACTTTGTTCAGTATTGCATAGCAGGCTGTTCGAGAAGAGTCTGATCCTGGATCTCTGGCCTCCTGTCTTATATGTGTTCTCGGCTGTGGGACCTTCCACTATGGAAGTAACCCCCACCACTCAGCATGTGTAACTCAGCACACAGACAGTGCCACCTGCCAATATGAAAATGAAGACCAATCCATCAAAGTCCCCAGCTCTGGATCGTCTGTAAATGCGCTAACCTTGACTTTTGGCTGCTGTGATTCTGCTTCTGACTAACTGTTCTTGTTAACTGAAACCTGTCAACCCAAGGCATCGTTTTGTGCTTAACAGCTCACCTCAAGAAAGGCTTGGGGCTACACTGGGACCCTGAACACCCAGGGTAGTTGAGGTTTTGGTGGGTACCCTGGAACAGTTATAGTAACTGGACTAATACAACAAGAAAAGCCCGGAACCACTGCTGGTCCCTCCCTTGTCATATGTCCATGGCAATTCATTCGAGTTCTTCAGGTTTTAGGGTCACTGTTTCCAAAATAATAAAATCCCACTGGACCACAGTTTCTTACATCAGTGGTAATGAGGGTTGAGAGAGAGGTTTCCCTGTGAATTGCAGGCTGCTCAGTGGCACTGCTGTCTGCTAGATGTCAGGAGTGGTACCCAGGTGTAAAAGTGATCGCCAGACATTTCAAAACATCTGCTGATGGGAGCAGGAGGGGAAAAGACCCGTTGACCCTCTGTCTAAATACTGTATGAAATCGTTTGTTATAATATAAGCATAGGAAGTATTCTGTTAGAGACAGACAGCTTTGAGAATGTCAGAGGAAGGCTCTTAGGTCTTTAGCACGATGGTCCAGAGGCGATAACCTAAGACTCTGCAATCCTTATAAATCAAAATTTCTTTAGTTCCTGTGAGAAAGAGATGCGAACCAGGCAATGGCCATCAAGGGCTGGCATCTGTGAGCTCTTACCCACGCACAGGCAGGCCACTAGAGGGCAGCTGTGGGATGAGAAGAACTAAGGCGTTCTTCAGAAAGGAAGAGGGAATTGAGCTCTTCCTCTCAAAGAAAGGAAAGTAGATGGAAAGTAGCTGTCCTGTCAGCCATTATCATCTGGTCATCAACCAATGACAACCTGCGCTCTGTGCTGGGAGCCAGGAATAGCCACACAGCAG
The DNA here is from genome assembly GCF_947179515.1 of Apodemus sylvaticus. NCBI lineage: Eukaryota > Metazoa > Chordata > Mammalia > Rodentia > Muridae > Apodemus > Apodemus sylvaticus. The sequence goes on from NC_067480.1 coordinate 103,501,056, forward strand.
ATGTCAGGGTTATGAGTACCTAGGAATTACAGGCTTCTGAACCTCTGTTGACAAGAATGCATATGTGCACAAGATTCATATATATATGTGTGTATATGTGTGTGTGTGTGTGTGTATGTGTGTGTGTGTATGACATAGTTATATGTATGTGATATAGTGTTTTATATATGTACATAGACATAGACATATATAAATGATTCATTAGTCCAACAGTGGCTGTCCACCAACACAACGTCCAAGAATCCAGTATTTGTTCCATGCATGAGAGTGGATGTCTCAGCTGGTCTTTAGCCTACATCAGAATCCTAAAGAAGCAGGCTCCAATGCCAGAGAAGAAATGAGTTTGCCATCGGGAGTGAGCTTCTTCCATGTCCTTTATATAGGCTGCCACCAGCACCTGTGGCCCAGCTTAAAAGTAGGTCTTCCCACCTCACATGATTCAATAAGAAAAAAAAAAAATCCCTTGCAGGTGTAGCCAGCTGCTTGGGCTTTAGTTAATTCCAGATGTAGTCAATTTGACAACCAAGAACAGCCATCATAGTCATTTCCCTGAAGAACACTTTGGGTGTCAGGGTGTGAGGGAAGGCAGGGCTAAGGTCTGCCTTTAAGATTCTGTAAGTTAGCCAGGTGGTGGTGGTGCACACCTGTAATCCCAACACTCTGGGAGGCAGAGGCAGGCGATTTCTGAGTTCGAGGCCAGTCTGGTCTACAGAGTGAGTTCCAGGACAGCCAGGGTTATACAGAGAAACCCTGTCTTGAAAAAACCAAATCCAAAAACAACAACAACAACAAAAACTCTGAGAAATAAATCATGCAAACAATCCATAAATAATTGCCTCAGAAAAAATCTTGGAACAAATCTGATCAAGGAAGTTAAAGTCTTGTAATACTAAAGTATTAAAAGACACTGAAGAATGAAATTGACAAAGATAATAGAGATGGAAAGACCTGTGCTCATAGAATCATGATTCATAGTGTGAAAGTGGTCATCCTATGAAAAGCAATATACAGATTCAATGCAATCCCCATCAAAATTCCAATTCTATACTTCATGCAAATTTAAAAATAATTTTAAACTTCATATGAAAACAGACATACATAAAACCCAAATCCAAAACACACACACACACACACACACACACACACACACACACAAAGATTCTGTAAGATAAATGACCCAGAAGAGGAAATTACAGAAGTGTTGTAGTGGATCATGCTGTGGCTAATTCAACAAGCGTGTTTGTACAAAGGACTTAATGCATGGGCCTTCGAGGGCCCACTGAATATAAATTATGGCAGAGAGATTCACTGCAAAACTGAAATGGCCAAAATTTCACCTCATGTTGGCAATGCCTGACTTTTGGGGGAAAAAAAAACCTTATTAAATTATCACAACTGATTTTAAGATGTATAAGTACCCATTTCAGTATCCGAGAGGTTCAGTCAGGGAAAGAGATACCTTCCTGGCAGAAAAAATTTACATGTGCCCCACAAGTTACATGTGTTAAATGCCTTGTCTCCGGCTCAGTGCTTTTGGGGAGACGTTAGGAATTCTGGGAGTTTGGGCCTAATAAGGTTCTTCTGGTTATTGAGATAGCCTTTGGAGGAGACTGGGGTATCTTGATCACTTTCTCTTACTTTCTTCTGTCAGGAAGGCATCTCTTTTCCTAACTGATCCTCTCAGATACTGTGATGGGATCTGGTAGAACTCAAAAGCTTCCCAAATTTACACATCTTAGAGGATACTAGTGTCTCTGAGGTGAGTATCTGGGAAATGCCAGTTGGCAGATAGAGCAGAATAGAGTTTGTCAACGTATGGAAGAGGGTGAGGGCTTGAAAGACTTGAAAGACGCACCATCAGGGTCTACTTGATATCCTGAGAGTTGGGAGCTTTGCTCGCAGCGTTTGGTTTCTTTGTGCAGTTGTTCAACTTCTGCCCTATCATCCGTCTAATCGAGACGTCATCCGCGCTGGGGAACACCTGCTTCGTTACCCCTGTAAGAGATCACAGCGGCACACACAAGGCCACATCACCGCTTCCATCCCATGAACAGAGGCAGAACCACAGCTCTGTCTCCATTTTACAAATGGAGCCCAGACTGTCACGACATATTTAAGCAGATGATCATGGTCATGTTTCCAAAGCACAGCTGAAGCTCACAGAAGGGCGACACTACCCACAAATCATTGTGTATGTCAGTCGCTCTGCAGCATTGGGCAGCTTTAACTCCTCTGCTGGCTGTGAAGGCCACCGTTTGTTTTGTTTTGTTTTGCTACAAACTTTCAATAATATCAGTCAAAACAAAAACAAACCAATCACTTATTAAGAAACAGTAAGTAAAGAACTTGGTCAGAGTAACTAACTTTTTTTTTTTTTTTTTGGTTTGGATATTTGCACGAAACAAAACAAAAATTTGGAAAGGCAGATCATTTTAAAGGGGAATCACTAATTTTAAAACTACATGGTTAAAAGGATCTCTTTCTACACACAAAACACAAGGGGAATAACTAAGAAAGAGAAAGTGATACAAATTGTTACTGACATTTTAAAACAGTGACATTGTTATTTTCTGAAGCTTTGCGTTTATCAGTCCCAAGTTCTCCATGGACACTTTACTTTTAGCTCAGTGTCCATTTTTTTCTCTTTCTGAGATGAAGTCTTATGCAGCCTAGGCTGGCTGCTGACTGCTCTGGCGCCTCGAATGACCGTGATCTCCCGACGCTCCCTCCTCCCTCGCTGAAGCGTTGAGATTATATGTATGAACCCCCATCCCCAGATTTCAGTTTTCTTATCTTTTTCTAATTAACAACAATATTAGATGATTCTAATTTTTTCATATAAAAAATCTGAAAACAAAACAAAAGGACTAAAAATATTAATGACCCAACTGTGAATGGTAACATCATTTCAGGTTCCTGTGAAAATACAGTGGAATCCAATGCTCACCTATGATTTCTTGAACTTCATTCTGATTCATAGCTGGCTTTACAACCTTGTCCCTTGAAGTAGAGGATTTTGCCCCAGTCAGACTGTGCGTGGCCATGTATTCATTTGTGTAAAGTACTTGCATTAAATCATTAATAAATTTCTGAGGCTTGCTCTTATTACAACGGGCAATCTGCCATCTCTCAATCGTGAACTACAAAATAAGAAATGATAACTGAAATTAGAAAAAGAGAGAATACCTGGAGAAATTAAAAAAAAAAAAAAACGCTATTTAAGACACACCACAAACAGCAATACTCTTTAAGGTGATATTATTCCTTAAGGTAGTATTTACTCTTTAAGGTATTTTGTATCTTTAATATATATTTTACATCTCAGTTAGAGGAAATCATAATGTTTGAGATGTCTGTCAGTCTTTATGAGGTTTTTGCATCAAATATATACAAATTTAATAGCTCCTCTAAATGTGATGCCTTAAGGTTCACATTTAGTGTTTGGGAGAACCATGGCCCTCAAAAGATGTACCCTCTAAACCTCCGGTTCCTGTGGATACAACATTACTCCACTGGGGATTTATAAATGTGTTTTAAAGTTAAGCACTTTGACAGGGGAGGTCTGGATCCGCCAGCATACTCAATGAGTGCTAAAGCCAATGAGGAACTTGGATGGGAAGGTCTAAAAAACCACCACCGCCACCAAGAGAGCAAAATAGGAGGAAAGATGTGACACGGGGCGTAGGGGTGAGATAGCCCTAAGCCAAGCATGAGGTTTTTAGAAGTGGAGGTGACTTCTAAAAGTAGCCAGAAAAGAAACTGGAAATTCATTTCTATGACCACTAGAAACCAAATTCTACATTAGTGACCCAAGCCGTGAGCAGGAAACAGACTCCTTTTTAGAATCTCCCATAAAGAATGCCCCTGTTCCTACACTGGGCTCATGCCAGTGGACTCTATTGGATTCTGGACTTCAGGATTCTGAGATAGTAAATTTGTATCACGTGACATCTAATTCTTCGGATACTCAGAAATCACACACACACACACACACATACACACACACAGACACATACACACTCAGATCGGTTCTTCATTACCACCTCAGGAGAGGAGAGCCATTTTTTTAGGTTTTAACTTTTTTTTTTTTTTAACACTTCTTAATTTCTGTCTTTTTGATTCAGAGGAACAGGGAAAACCAAACGGTTGTGTCCATATCTCTTGGTGACACAAAGACTTAAATGCATAAGTCCTACTTCTATAATCAGTATAAGAATTTTATAGTTCAAAAGCTGCATTTCCCTGATTTATTTGTTTTTAGTTTTCTAAACTTGGCATCTGTTTCACAAATATTAACTTTCTTTCTTTTCATTTCTTTTTTTGTTTTGTTTTGTTTTGTTGGAGACAGCATTTCCCTGTGTAACCCTAGATGTTCCTGGAACTCACTCTGTAGACCAGGCTGGCCTAGAACTCAGAAATCCGTCTGCCTCAGCTTCCCAAGTGCTGGGATTAAAGGCCTGGGCCACCACCGCCCGGCAAATATTAACTTTCCTCGTTAAAATAAGATGATTCCTCCTGATAGGATTCTAAAGGTACGGACCTAAATCCGTCTGACTTTATCTGGTGTGGCACCCCACTGCCTCGCCCCTCTTTTAGTTTCTGTGTCCGGCCATTTCCAGAGAGCCAGAGGGAAGATATTCCAACCCACCTGCTTCTCACCAGCATGCTGCTCTTCCTCAGCCTTCACGGAACTGGGGGAGCCGGAAGAAGAGCTGGAATTACTGCACAGAGAAGCAAACGAGTCTGGGGAGGAGTTGTTGGTTGCTCTCCAGAGAGTAGACGCTGGTGTGGTCGGGGCTCCCCCACTCTTAAGGAGGGTCTCTGCCATCCCAACAAGCTCTTCAAACTGGGTGACTGCCTGCGGTAACACTGGAACGGCAACAGAAAAGGAGTGGTTTACAAACACTTTAGGAGCACAGCATTTGTGTGTGTGGGCGCGCACGCACACGTTCTTTCTCTCTCTCTCTCATTCGTGTGCACTAGCATGCGTGAGTGTGTGCTGCAAAGGCATCTAGAACACTTTCCTTCTTGTAATAATCTCCTTGATAATGAGTTTTGAAACACTGGTTACATTTGGATATCTATACCTTACTTTGAACTAAAAACAATGTTTCAAAAGTTGGTTCTTCTCCAATTGCTAGGACTATGTTTTGAGAACATGGAAGCTCTTGTGTAGTGACATATCGTTATCAGCCACCTCCTAGGAACCCACCTTAGGCCAGTGTAAGTGCCACAATACAATTAACCATGGATCGAAATAAGGTTTGTGATTGTTTAGCCAGCATGCCAAATTATTCATCAAATTAATAAATCTGTACTGCTACGACTCAATATGCTGTTACATATTAAAGACGAGTTTTGGAGATCAACTGAATTACTCTGTTTCTTTGTTATTGGAAAGTCACAAATTCAAAGTTTCATGGGACCCTGTAAACTAGTCTTTTTTGCTATAGCTTGTTTGTTTTCTAAGGAAAAATAGCTTGGTGTTGGAGCTGGACTCTGCCTAATTCCTCACTCAGTGGTTGAGAGTGCTGTCTGTTTGTTACAGTGGGAAGCTCCTTTGTGGGGAGTTATTTGTTTTTTTCGAGACAGGGTTTCTCTGTGTAGCCCTGGCTGTCCTGGAACTCACTCTGTAGACCAGGCTGGCCTCGAACTCAGAAATCTGCCTGCCTCTGCCTCTCAGAGTGCTGGATTTACAAGCGTGTGCCACCACTGCCCGGCTGAGTTACCTTTATCATGTATATTATTGAACTATAATCTTTACAATAACTGATGATGTATTCAAATCAGGACATGTGTGTCTTGTTAGCAGGAAAATTTAATAATAATTAAAAACAAAACCTCGTTGCTCACTCTTTCAGGAAGTATGTTAAGCACTCCCCGTGTGCTGTTGGTTAATCAATCAGCAATTTTGTCCTGAACAGGAGCAAGGTAAACCCTTGGATTTGCCTAAAGCAACAGGGGTGTGCACTAAAAGTGGTGAATCCTTAGGATTCACACACCTAGGCGTTTGTGCTATGAGGTTGCTAGGAGTTGAGCCTGCCAGACCCAATAGTCTGAAGTAAGGTTAGACACAGACAGAATTCCCACTAATGTCAGTGTTCAAACACACGGGCAATCAAGTAATGAAGCCTTAGGAAGTCATTGGCCACCAGAGCCCTGGGGAGCCTCCGAAGGGTCAATTTTCTACGTACGGTCACAATGTTGGTGGGACAAAGTATGCATCATAATGGCTTTATATCTGATAGCCTAGACTCTGCCTTCTACTTTGTATTCTCCCTTCCATCCTTCCCCTACCCAAATGCGACTGTGACTATAATGGGTTTCAGTGATTTCCTTGAGTTTTGTTTCTTCCTATCGAATTATCAAAGGCAGGGGTGGTATGGGAAACATTCTCAGATTGGTTGCTGGTGTCAAGTCTGGGCAAGGTTGCCATTCTGGGGGCCAACTTGTAGACCCAAAGAAATGAAACTGTCGAAATGTCTAAGTGTCATGAAGACAGATGAGGTATGTGCTGGCTTTTCTATGAAACATCACTGAAGGTTCATTTGTTGAGTGGCTGGACTCCAGCTGGCTGTGGAAACTTTAGGATGTGGGCCTAGCTGGAGGAAGGTCCCCACAGCACATGCCTTGAACATTATACCTGGTCCCCGGTTCCTGGCTCGATTTCTCTGCTTCTCATCTACTCTGACATCAACCACTTCCCCGCCCAATGTCCTCCCTCACTCTAGGCCCCCAAACAGAACCAGACGCCCACAAACTTAACCCTCTCACACGATGAGCCAAAGGAAATCTCTCCTTCCTTTTTTAAGCTGCTTATATCACATGTTTTGTCAGAGTGACAGCAAAAGCAATCAATCACAGTTCTCTGGACACCATATCTTCCTTTTCTGTTTCTGGGATTACTGTCTCATTTGGGGGAAGCACATTCTACTTTTGGCTAAAGTGGAACGTATGTAGCAAGTATTGTTGAGATTTTATGTATTCTTCTATTTTTTGGGTTTCTTGTTTGGGTGTTAAGACTAATTCTATATTTAATAATGTTTATTTTCCTTTTATTTGTCTTCTTGCTCTAATATCCATAAAATTTTCTTAACTTTTACTTCCAGATAGTCTGCTGGTGCTCTAAATTCTGGTTCTTTCAATATTCCTTTTTAGAATTACTCTGTTCTTGTTTCACAGATGCAGAATCTTTCCTTAGTGGGGAGTTCTTTTAACACCTGCATTGTTTTCATTTCCTCTTTCCCATGCCAGAAGATTTTCAGGTATTATTTTCTTTTTACATTTTATGCATTCTATTTCCTACGTGCACGCATATGTGTTTGTGTGTATACATGTGCCGAAGGCCAGAGGAAGACCTTGTATCAGTCAGTTCTCTCCTTCTACCATGTCTTTCTGAGGATCGAACTCAGGTTACAGGGTTTGGTGTCGAGTGAATTTATTATCCTCTGGGCCATCTCATTAGCCTGTTAGAATAGTTTCTCAAGTAACCATATACTCTTTTTTTGAAGATTTATTTATTTATTATATGTAAGTACACTGTAGCTGTCTTTAGACACCCCAGAAGAGGGTATCAGATCTCATTATGGATGGTTGTGAGCCACCATGTGGTTGCTGGGATTTGAACTTGGGACCTTCGGAAGAGCAATTGGTGCTCTTAACCACTGAGCCATCTCTCCAGCCTGTGCTCTTTTTCTTAGATGTGCCTGAAGTCCCCGGATCCATTGCTTTGATTCAGCTTCTCGCAAGAAAACCCCTGGCTTCCGATGTGTTCCAGAAATGATGGTGTACTTAAGAATCTGTAGTCTGGATGAGTCTTTGTGTAGGATTTTCTTCTGGTTCTCACGCCACTAGCTTTTCATGAGTACAATCCCTACAGCTTTCATCAATTTGTCGGCATGGTTTCAGCTCTTTCCACTTTCATCTGCCCACTGCTGTCCTTTGTGGCTCTCCACAGGCTCAGCCGCAGTGTTGAGCATCTCCACCTGCCCAGGTCAAGTCAGTCAGCATGTGTCACCTGCACGTCAGCTCCTACGATTATGTCGGCATCGTTTATGTGTGATCCTCTCTAGAGTTTTCCTCATCCTTCTGCTTCTGTCTATTTTAAATTCACTTTTGGTAGCATTTTAAGGTGGGAGGGAGATTAAAACATGTTTAAGCTAAGCTTTCTGAGATAGCTAAGTGCTGAGCAAAAGTGTAATTTATGAGTCTTTACTGGAATCTCTTTTGTTAGAAAATGTGAGCTTTGGGTGGATTCTGTTTCCTGGCTCTGCAGTCACTCTACAGATTGAATACCACATACTTCCTTGTACATTGCACTTGTTTGCTGCTTGTGTTGGACAGGTATGCTTGGTGTGTTTCACACACACACACACACACACACACACACACACACATACACACCCCACTCTCACACTTGCTCTTCCACAATGGCATATATCTATATCCATATCAATCTATATATCCCGTCAACAAACAGCTCTGATGCTAAGTCTAAAGAGTAGCTGGGAAACTTACTGCATCTACAATAGTCTCTTATTAGGGAGTGAGTTAAATCTTTGACCCCCTAAGAAAACTTCTAAAGCAGCTTAAAAAGAGGGCAGATTTGCCAGGCAGTGGTAGGCATGCCTTTAATCCCAGCACTTGGGAGGCAAAGGCAGGTGGATTTCTGAGGTCAAGGTCATCCTGGTCTACAGAGTGAGTTCCAGGACAACCAGGGCTACACAGAGAAACCCTGTCTCAAAAAACAAAAAGCAAAACAAAATAAAAGCAGACTTGTCTCAGCTCACTGTTTCAGAGGTCTCCACACATAGTCAGCTGGCTCTGTTGCTTTTAGGCCAAGTCAGAAATGTTGATGGCAGGCAGGTACAGTGGGGGGAAAAGGCTGCTTCTCTCAAGGCAGCCAGGCAGCAGAGAGAGCAGCAGGGACCAGGACACACATACACCCTCAAAGGCACAGCCTCAGTGTCCACTGTGCTTCACCCAGGCCTCACCCACTAAAAGTCTGTCTCAGTTAAGGTTTCCTTTTTTTTTTTCTTTTTCTTTTTCTTTGGTTTTCCACGATAGAATTTCTCTGTGTAGCCTTGGCTGTCCTGGAGCTCACTCTGTAGACAGGCTGGCCTTGAACTCAGAAATCTGCCAGCCTCAGTCTCCCAAGTAATGGGATTATAGGCGTGCCCCACCATGCCCAGCTTCAGTTAGGGTTTCTACTGCTATAATAAAACATCACTGAGAGAAAGTAACCGGTAGAGAGAAGGGCTTATTTTACACCCCTAGAGAGAAGGGCTTATTTTACATTACAGCTTATAAATCTATCATAAAGGGAAGCCAGGACCGGAACTGGAGCAGGGGTTATGGAGGAATGCTGCTTATGGGCTTCCTCTCCTTGACTTACTCATCCCATTTTTAATGCTATCCAGGACCTGCTGACTAGGTGTGGTACCACCTACAAAGGGCCAAGCAAGAGAATGCCCCACAGGCTTGCCCACAGGCCAATTGGGTGGGGTTCATGTTCTCAATAGAGTTTTCTTCTTCCCAAATGATTCTAGCTTGTGCTGAGCAGACATAAAACTAGCTGTACCTAGCCTGTTCAGCACGAATTCACCAGTGGAAGAATATATTGATGAAGTTGGTGTTCCCAATTCAATCGAGTCTCAGAAGCAGTATCAGGCACACATGAAGCTTTCAACCCACAACGCTATTTGAGGCTGCTCTGTATCTGCACTCTAAGAGGACTGGGTATGAAATTGGAATCTTCTGGTCTTTCTAGTTCCCAAGCATAGCTTCACAAGGAGGTCAGTTATGATCATGCTATTTAAAATTGTAAATATTCCCCTCCCATAAGTCCCAATCTTTATCATTAATTTTTTCCATTGGCTTTAACACCATCTAAAATAAACATCTAAAATATTAAATAATTTGTTATAGTATGTTTCTTTTCATTGTGTCCCTGCTCTCCTTCCACAGAGACAAATAAATACGCTTACACGTGAACACTGGTTCATGACGGCAGGGACCTCTGTTTTGCAGCAGACTGTTTTAGGTTCTTAGAACAGTGTTGAGATACAACATTGCAGGAAGGAGCCAGGCTTAGGCAGCTCCTGACTCTCCAGCTGCCCACCCGACAGACAATGTTGCTACTTTGTTTCTACTGTTACATTCTGGTTCGCATAGATCTGGCGCGGCAGGAAGAGACGAACCGACAGTATTTAACACATAAGAAACAGAACGAATGCATAAACACCAAAGGGGAAAGAGAGACATAAGGAGTCTAAGAAAAGGTGATTTCAGAGTAAGACCTCAAGTAAATGAAGGTTCAATCCAGAGACGGACCAGGAAGAAGATTCTGAGCAGAATGGGGAGAACAAAGCTGATGAAGATTAGCTGATTACTTAGAGGGAAAGCTGGTGGACCAGTGGCTGGATCACACCAAAGAGAGCATAGAAAAAAGGCCAGAGAATGAAGAGGAGGAAAGTACACAGATCTCTCAAAAATAGAAAGAATTTCATTTCTCTGTAGATGAGTAGGAATTCACTCATGGGGTACAAAGGCAGGTAAGTTGAGGAGTGACATGAGCCGCAGTGATTAAGAGGAAGGATGCCGGCAGGAACTTACCAGGAGGCAGTCATAAGAATCTGTGGGAGAGGTAATGGCCGCTCAGAAAAGAGATGTGGAATGTGCCGAAGAGATGGCACAGTGGTTAAGAGCACTGGCTGCTCTTCCGGAGGACCTGGGTTTGATTCCAAGCACATGCGTGGTGGCTCACAACTGCCTGTAGCTCTAGTTTGGAGGATCTGATTTCCTCTTCTGGCTTCTGCAGGCACTGTGCACATATGGTACACAGACAGACATGGAGGCAAAACACCGTTACACATAAAATGATAATTAAAAAAAATTAAAGCGTATCAGCAGTGGTTGTGGGAAGAGAGATTGAGCTCTAGAACTATTCGAAGGTTAAAATCGGAAGCAGTATCAAAACAGAGGATAGATAACATTATAGATTCTTTGGCTTCAATATTGGAACCAAGATAGGGAACAGAGACAGGAAGGGGGTCAGGAATGAGGCTTCAGTAATATTAGTGTTGGCTACAAGCTTTCCAGTTTGCAGCTAAACAATGAGTTCCAGAGGTCTTGGCACCTGTTGTTGTTTGGATATAAAGTATCTCCACAATGCGCCTGTATTGAAGGCATAGTCCCTATGGCACTGTCTCAGTCAGGGTTTTACTGCTGTGAACAGACACCATGACCAAGGCAACTCTTATAAGGACAACATTTAATTGGGGCTGGCTCACAAGTTCAGGGGTTCAGTCCATTATCATCAAGGTGGGAGCAGGGCAGTATCTAGGCAGGCATGGTGCAGGAGGAACTGAGAGTTCTACATCTTCATCTGAAGGCTGCTAGCAGAATACTGACTTCCAAGCAGCTAGAATGAAGGTCTTAAAGCCCACACCCACAGTGACACCCCTACTCCAACAAGGTCACATCTCCAAATAGTGCCACTCCTTGGGCCAAGAATTCACAAACCATCACAGGCAGAATTTTTCAGACCTGGGACTTTTGAGAAGTGATTGAGTCTCAAGGTTGCTAATGTCACTCATAGATTTACTCCTTGAGGGTTCATGGGACCTTAGTGGGAGGTGGTGGACAGTGGGTGGGGCCACGGGTGGGCCATGCAAAGATGTCTTTTTCTTTTATCTTTTTCTTCTTTGCTCTTTCTGAATGCTATAATGTGAGCAACTCTAACACACCTTGACCTGTTTGCTCAAGGGTTGTTATCTTGCCTAGAACCCAAAACAATGGAGCCTGCCAACCCTGCACTGACACCTCCAAATCCATAAGCACAATAAATCTTTCCTCCCTTAAATGGAGTTTCTCCCAGTAAGGAAAGTCTAACTGCAGACAGAAATCTGAGCATCAAAGTTCACGATGGATTTTAACACCCAGTGATTAGGCAGAGAGTGAATACTACGTGGAGACTGACATTGGACAGCCACTTCAAGTCATGACACCCCTCCCCCTTCCCCCGACCCCTAGAAGCTAAGAGAAAGCCTTCAGCGCCTCTGTTGACAGCCTGACTCTGGAATTCTAGTTTCCAGAACTGTGAGAAAATACTTTTCTTGTTTCTTGTACTTTCAGTCGGTGGCATCTTGTACCTGATACACTCAGCACTAGTGTGTGGAGGAGAGATCAGAGGAGAGTAATCCTGGTGGAATTAGAGGAAATTGATTCAGATGGGACCCAGAAACAATACCAAATGGGAAACTAGAGCCGGTACACATACATACACACATTACACACATGCCTTTTAAAAGGCCTGCCTCTCTCTCTTTGTCTCTCTGTCTCTTTCTCTCTTCCTCCTTTTTCTGTTTCTTCCTTTTATAAAAATCCCATATTTTATCTTAGTTATAGCAATAAAATTAACAAAATTTAAGTAACACCGTTAATAATAAAATCCTTTGACAAAGTCTTGAAAGAGAAGGAAAAGCAGAAGAGTGCCAGGTCGTGAAACCCTCCCAGGCCTTCTAAGCTGGTCATTGCAGCAAATGTGTTCACTAACATCACATCTAACTCCTCGTACTCTGATCATTAGAGGGATAAAAAGAAGGTCCTCGTTGTCAGTTCTGCTAGCGGACACCCAGGCTGCTTCTGTTTCCTTCCTATCGCAAACAGAGAAGCAGTAAGCATGGGTGTGGCTCATAGCCAAGGTAGGATGGAGAGTCCTCTGCATCTACACCCAGGAGTAAATAGCTGGGTCATAAGATAGTTCTGTTTTTAATTCCACCCCCCCCAGGAGCCCCCAAGCTGACTTCCATAATGTCTGCACTGGTCCCAACTCTCGGTGCTGTGAATAAAGAATCCTTCTTCCCTCGCCCTCTCCAGCATTTGTTGTCCGATTTCTTAGTAACAGCATCTGATTGAAGTTGAGACGACATCTCAAAGTTGTTTCAATTTGCATTTCTCTCATAAGTAAGGATGGCTAAACACTTTAAAAAATTGGTTCCTGGCCATTTGTGTTTCTTTTGAGAACGGTGTTCACCTCATCAGGTAATTTGAAGACTGGCAGGTTGTTTCCTTGGTGTTTACTTTTGCTGTGTTTTGTGAATTTTGTTTATTATCCCTCCATCTGAAGTACAGCTGGAAAAGGTTTTCTGCTATCCCATGGGCTGTCTCTTTGCTCTGTTACAGTTTATTGGCTGTACAGAAACTTTTTCTCTTCATGCGTTCCCACTGTATACTAATAACGACCTCCAACAAAAAGAAATTAGGAAAAATATCTTTTTCAGAATCACTCCAAAAAATAAAGCACTGGAAAGACCTTCCACATCCCTGGACTGGTAGAAATAATTTTAGAAAATGGCTATATACCAAAATTAGCCTACTGATTTAATGCAATACCTATTTAAATTCAAATATCATAATTCATGGATCTAGGGGAACACAATACAAGTATTCATAAGGGACTAGAAAAGATCTTGAATAACAAAAATAATTCAACAAATGGTGCTGGAAAAACTGGATTCTGCCCTCAGAACAGTAAAACTGGATTTTTATCTTTCACCTTGCACAAAAATCAACTCAACTCAAATAAAATACCTTAATTTAAAACCCAAAACACTGACATTGCTTCCAGGGAAACAGAGGGAACATTCTTCAAGGCTTTGCCAAGCGTTTCTGAATAGCACCCTCCAGTGGCCATGAACTAGTCCAAGAATCGGCACATAGGACTACCACAATCCAAAAGTGGTTTTTTTCTTGTTTTGTTTTTGAAACAGCCCCTCAATATAGCCAAAGATGACACTGAACTCCTGGTCCTCCTGCCTCTGCTTCCTATGAGTTGGGATTACAGGTGTGTCACCATGCCTGACTTAAGGAGCTTTTCCATGAATAAAAGGAGAAAAATAAGGCAGAAAAATCAATTAACTTAAAAGGTTTATTTTTATTTGTTTTCAAATTTTATATGTATGTGTGTTTGCCTGCATGCATGTCTGTGAACCACATGTGTGCTCAGTGTTCACAGTGGCCAGAGGAGGGCACTGGATCCCCTGGAACTGGAGTCACAGATGGCTTTGAGCCGCCATGGAGATCCTGAGACTTGAACCTGGGTTCTCTGGAAGAGCAGTCAGTGCTCTTAACAGTTAAGTTTTGTTTTTTTTTTTCAGCTCCCTACAATTTGCTCTCTTTCTTTTGAGTTTCTTTTTTTTGTTCTGCTGTCAATTAAAAAAACAAACAACAACAAAACAAAAACAAAAAACAAAACCAGATGAAGGCAATACTAAGTTACTTGCTGAATTTCCCTGCTTCTGCTAGAAGTTGGGTAGAGAACTTATCATTGTTTCATTCAGTTCCCATAGTAACAAGTAAACAACATATTGAAGATGAGGAAGTTGAAACTGGGAGAGAGAGCAGAGATGGAGACACCACCAAAGTCTTATAGCTAGACAACAGATCAGGCACTGAAATCAAAGTGTGTGATCCTAAATCAATGCTCTACTGGCAAGTTAGTCTAATGCTGGGTCTTAGCTTTTCAACACATTCAAAGCTCAGGAACTGATTACATTAAAATGGGAATTCTGTCTTCTGAAAGCATCACTAAGAGAAAAGAACAATAATAAAAATGCCATCTTTAAAGTAAAGAAATAAAGGGCTGATGGTTTGTTGTGGAATGAACACCCTTCTGCTCACATGTGGCTCGTGTCCTTAGATCTGTGAATTCTTAAATTTGGCATATGTCTTAGGCAAAAGGACTCATTACCCTGTCAATCTCCAACTTCATGTATCCTCTAGCCTGTCTGGTCACCAAGCCTTCTGTGGAACTTTCCACTTCATTTCCATAGTTACAGTCCCAGAGGAGCAGCTATCTGGCTAGTCTGAATGGCTGTGGCGCCTCCTGGTGGCTGTTCCTCACTCCCTTTCCCATGCCACCTGTACCAATTCTGCACACAGAAGCACATTTTCAAAATGTTCTGGGTATTTGGTGCTTCGCATCACGGTGCTGAAGATACAGTAACTGCCCGTGCATCAGTAGTTTAAAAAGGACACAGTGCTAAACTATAATCCTAGAAAAATATGAAGTGATGGGGATGTGGTGGTTTGAATATATTTGGCCCATGGAAAGGCACTATTACGAGGTGTGGCCTTGTAGGAGTAGGTGTGACCTTGGAGGAAGTGTGTCACTGTGGGTGTGTGCCTTGAGACCCTCCTCCTAGCTTCCTGGAAGCCAGTTTTCTCCTATTTGCCTGCCTGGACACGGTCACACTTTCTGCCTTGATGATAATGGACCGAACCTCAGAACCTGTAAGCCCGCCCCAATTTTGTTCTTTATAAGAGCTGCCTTGGTCATGGTGTCTGTTACAGTAATGGAAACCCTAGCTATGACAGGAGGCATGTTGGGAGGGCTAGGAGGAGTTAAAAAGAGGAAATGCATGTTGGTATGATCATAATACATTGTTTCTGGAAGGTAGCATTTTCTCAAGCTACTGTTGCCAACACAAAGGTTCCTGTGCAGCCTGTGGAATCAGTAACCCCAGTGGCTCTTCCCAGATCACACAGTTTCCAGTTTCTAGAGTTGGCCTGGCAGGAAGGGTGGGATGAGTTCATCTGGAAACCACAGCGAGTTTATTTGACCTTACTCTTTTTGCCCCTCTGAGGCCCAGCATGTAAATAAGCTAAGTTCAGTAATCTGTTGAATACTACTACATGAATATAATATTTGGGACATTGCAAGACAATCTAAATTGTCTCTGCAACAACAAGATATGTCCATATTTAAATTTAGCTATCCACTGATTTCTTAAGTGTAATTTTGAGCTCTCTTGGGAAGTGATTTTCTTTTCCATTTTTAACTGTTGGTCTGCAATTATACAATATTTTACACTAGTCACATTTTGTCCCTTTTGTCTAAAATGCCAACCCCTTTGAGGTTTACCTTGCAGCATGACCAAGGACTGTCGAAGCCGGCTGTTCTCTTTCCGGATGCTTCTTAGTTTTTCTTTCAGGTTTTCGATTTTGTTACAAAGTTCCTCCTTGGACAATTCTGCTAAGGGCGTTTCCTCATCGCTGGAACTCTCCCCAGGCAGGAAGGCATTTCCTGAATATGGGTCTCTCTAAAACACAAAGCACATACATCAAAAGACACTTTGCAGTTCCTTTAACAGCCACCCTCCTTTCAGGCTGAGGTATGTCTGCTTCCACACGCAGCTGCTGCAGTGCATGTCCCAGCTTTGTCTCCCACCCTCCAGAACTCAGGACCAGACACACGAGAAGGTTCGTGTTACTGCTTCCTTCCTTCCTTCCTTCCTTCCTTCCTTCCTTCCTTCCTTCCTTCCTTCCTTCCTGTCTTTCTTTTTTTGGTTTTTTGGATTTGGTTTTTTTGAGACAGGGTTTCTCTGTGTAGCCCTGGCTCTCCTGGAACTCACTCTGTAGACCAGGCTGGCCTCAAACTCAGAAATCCGCCTGCCTCTGCCTCCCAGAGTGCTAGGATTACAGGCGTGTGCCACCACCACCCGTCCCCTCATGTTCCCTTTTCAAATAGAAGACAGGAGTCTGACTTTCTGCCTATGTGGTGAAAAGCAGAATATTTTGTAGCGCAGTAGACTCAGCAAGGCCATTGTTAAAACCTGGGCTCCTCTGAGGTGGAGCCTGTCTCGTGCCAAGTACTTCAAAATCTGACTCTTATCCTGGGTTAGCATGCTAGGCATGGTGACACATGTCTCTAGTGCCAGGACTTTGGCAGTAGAGGCAGGAGGTCAGCCTGAGACACACACAGGGAGTTCCAGGTCAGCCTGGGCTAGACAGAAGCAACAACCTTGCTTTTTTTTTTTTTTTTTTTTTTTTTTTTTGAAGCTTAGCAAGCTCCCAGCAAATTCTTGCTCTGCACATCAGCTACAGATTATTTGCAACCATCAAAAAAGGCACTACACATTGTAAGGACAGCAGTCACACATAGGGACAAGAATAGGGTGGCAGTTAAAGTAGAGTCAGGGGAGTGACTCTCAGTGTGCTAGTGCTGATGTAATTTTCTAACAATATATTCATTTGGTGGCAATTCATGAAACCACACTTCCAATATGTGTTCTTCTGTATGCATTTTGGGTTTCCATAAGATGTTCTTTTTAATAGTAAATAGAAGCAAGGAGCGGAGCTGAAAGGAAGGCACTTGCTTAGCTTGCATAAGACCCTGGGTGTCGTCTCCAGCCTACAAGGAAAATGTCCAAGAATGCATGCTTGTAGAATATGCTGACGTTTTTCCAATCTTAGAGTCTAAGTCTTTTATCTTTATGCCTGTATCTTGTTATGAAATTAGATATCATTAATGAATAGTAAAAAAAATGTGCAAGTTCATTATGAAGAACACAACCAACTTTTACTGAATGATACCCTCAGTGTGGAAGGAAAGGTTCAGAGAGAAAAAGCTATAAGTTAAAAATTTTGGTTATCCTCAAATTAAACTGTATTAAGTCACTGCAATGCTAATACAAGTTTGAAATTGACTGTAAGTTTGTATGCATAAGAGCCAGGGATAGCCAAAGAATTCTTAAAGAATTATCAGAAATTGAGATGTCCTCTATAAATTCAAGGTGTTATGAAAAATTCAGAATAATCCAGTTTGGTGCTAACACAGAGAGAGTCAATATTACCAAAAAATAGAGGTTAAAAACTAGACGCCCAGGAGCTGGGATGTGGGGCAGAGAGGCCCGGCAGCTCAGCAGGGCCCTGAGATCTGCTCAACCAAGGCTGCGGGGATGCTGGCCCGCTGGGACTGGGAAAAACAACTTCCTTTGGAAGCTGAGGCAGGAGGATGTTTCTGGGGAAACAAGGCCACTCTAAACAACATAGGGAAAACCCCTCCCCAAGAGAGAGACAGAAATGAGAAACTGAAATGACTGATGAATTATTTAGAAACCATATTATACATAATATATAATCTATGATATATAATAGATATTCATATATGTGTGTGCTTTGTTTTTTCAAAGAGCTGGCTAGGGACACTGTTTAGTGGCAAAGTGGCTGCTTGGCATGTGCTTGGCATAAACCCTGTGGTGGGGAGGGAGGAGACTGAGTGTATATAGGCAAGATTGCATATGACTACATCTAGAGCACGCAGAGGAGGGGGTGCTAGCTGAAGACAGGAAGTGGTTTTATTGGAGTTTATTTCTTTTTTACCTAAGCACCCAGAGGAAAAGGAAAGTATTTGTTCCCCAGCCTCCCTGTCCAAAGAGCAGTGTCTCTTTGCTTTGTGTGCATCAGAGGACTTCTTCCTTTTCTATTCCCAAGCTGCTTCTCCCCGAGCATACATTTTAGATGCTTGGGATTTGATATGTATAAATCTCATACTGTGTTGCACACAGTAGGCACTTTACCATCTCTGTTACCGTGGCAGCAGGCGAAAGGCTTTTCTTTGCCGGTAGCTCATTCTTATTCCTCCCTTCTCTGTGGCTTCCATTGACAGTTTCTCTCTTGAGATTGTCACAGATCTAATTCTGTGGTTTATCATGTCAGAGGAAAGAAGGAACAGAGCCCCCCAAAAGGAAGCTCACATTCGCCATTGAGAAACAGTTTTTGAGGTCAACAAGTGAGGCAGTAATTGAAAATGTCTCAAACTATGATGAGACTCAGAAAAAAAAAACACTGGAAGTGACATGTGTGTACATATACATATATATGTGCACATAAGATTATATGTGCACACATATGTATACATACACAAATACACAGACACACATATATTAGAACCAGCATGGGGGTGTGTGTGTGGGTGTGTGTGTATCTGTACATATCACTGGAAATTTTCAGTGTAAAGTGCCATGTGTAAAGATCAAATTCAGATGCCTATAGCATAAAGGTTCTTCAAAAATTAATCTGAGAGTGGAAGAGAAGGAAGACCGGGAAAGCTCACGCTATGAGATTTTGGTGCTTGGAGCAGGGAACCCAGAGAACAAACAGCAGGAAGTTCAGAAGACCAAAGTCAAATGTCTGCATCCTCCTTCACTGGCTTCTTTAGAAGAAAGGTTTCAGGAGTGGAGACAGGAGGTAAACATCCACGTAAGGGAGGGACAGCAGAGCAGCAGGAAACAGGACACCTTGCTTGTTTTCTGTGTGTTCTCAAGTACCTGAGGAGGGCCTGGGTCTCACATGACCTCAGGGTAGCAGGCTACCTCTCTGGGCCACAGATCAGAGACAATCAAACTGATGTTTGGACAAATGGATGAAAATCAGCATCCAGACTCTCCAGATTTTAGGCAAAGCAGCTAGAAAATCCAAACGGTCTTCCTGTTGCAGTCAGGAGTCAGGCAAGTGTTTGGGGAACTGATGTAGCAAGAGACTACTATACAATGTATTAGAGTCTTATGGAAGATGGGACCACCAGAATCTCTAAAGGGCCTGGGAGGACGGGCTCATCAGGAAAGGTAATGGAGACTTAGGGACTAGGCAGGGACAGCAAGAATTTTGGTAGAAGAGATATAGCTCTCCTCCAAGGCTGAGATGATTCCTTCACACTTGGGCCACTCCCCAAGAAAAACACCAGAGTGCAGGACGGTAAGAAGGTAGGGTTGGTTGAAGCTTAAATCCTGGAGTGACTGAACTAAATTAACGACCATCAGAAGGAGGTTTCATCGTGAATGGCGAGCTGGTGCTTGTGGTGCTTCACTGGATTTTGTTTTTGTTGTGTTCTTATCAAGCAGGACGAGAGATTGAGAAGCCTGGTGAGATCGGTCACAGGAAACTGTGGCCACACCTTTGTATGATTTGCGGTATGTACATTCAACGCTCACAAACACACAAATGTGTATTTCATTATATATGTGAATTTGTAGGGATACGGACACCATGGATACAATTGTCATGAAAATCACCATAGCTAATGTACTCTCATTGTATGTCCAATTCTTAGGGAGAAAATGATGTGTTTGAGTAAATATAAATGTACGGTATTTCAAAATCTGAAGGATGTCTGTTTTGACAAGAATTCTTTGGATAATAATTGGCCTTATTCTTACTTTCAAATTTCAGAAAAATTCTGTAAGAAAGAAAATAATTTGGGCAAGGTTACCAGAGGAAGGAAGGAAGAGAGGAAGGAAGGAAGAGAGGAAGGAAGGAAGAGAGGAAGGAAGGAAGAGAGGAAGGAAGGAAGAGAGGAAGGAAGGAAGGAAGAGAGGGAGGGAGAGAGGGGGAGGGAAAGAGAGAAGGGGAGAAGAAGGGAGGGGGAGAGGGAGGGGAATTATTAGCAGGTACTAGGCATGGAGACAAAGCCGTGAGCTGAGGGAGATGGCGCAACTGTGTGAGCGAGCCCTCTTCACTGTGGCTTCCATGTAACTGCAGACCACAGCACACGAGCAGGAGACGGCTTTCTACCTTCCCTAAGCTACTGTGCACTATTTGGATCTTTGCAATAAAAGTCACAAAAGTCTAAAATGTGGTGCACATAAGTGGGTATACCTAAAATAGGACACCTGTTTATACTCAGAGGCCAGGTGTGGGCCCAAAAGGCACAGGGTGGCATGGGGGAAGGCCACTGGCTCTTGTTGGCTTTTAGTAAGAAGATATTTGGCAAAACGGTCACCTAGAATGCCTATGAAGGTAGACTACACACCCAAGGATGCTGGAGAGAGAATTTGGGTCCATTTCTGTTGCTTTGTCGGTGATAGTAGTTTGCAAGAAGACATAGGGAAGCACTAAAGTGCAAGGTGCAATTTAAATCAACTGAGTTCCTCCATAGTGTTAATCTTCAAGATTTGAGAAACAATCCATATTACTTCCCTAGATCGGCAGAAGACAGACTTTCACCTTGGTTTTCACAAGAGCTTCCCTGTGTGATCTCTCATGATGATCCGATCTAACGAGGTGCTATGGGGTCATGGGATACCTTCCCATATTTGTTTCAAGGCCTTTAGGTAACTGTTACAAATTGAAGAGAAAGGAAGTTGAACCAAGATTTCATAATGAAAGAAGTTTCTCAGGCCCAGGATCTTTGACCAAATAAAGTCTCTGGCTGGACTGAATTGCCATAGAAACCAAGAGAATTATGTAGTTTGGAAAGCTATTAAGATTTTGAGGACAGGAAAAAAAAAAAGATTTTGAGGACAGAAAATTGCCAAAGAAAGCACCTCTGGACACAGAAACAGGAGCTTTGTTTATTCCTGAGAAACTTCAAGCCCACACCAGCAAGCTACAATAAGACATTTAACGAAAACCAGAAATAATTAATATTAATAGTAGCATTAATAAGAAAGTATAAATGCAAAAAGGCCTATGCCCTGCTTGTGGCTGTGTTGACTGTGGGGGCACCTTCAGAAAATCATCTTACGTGGCAATGAAATGTTCTCGTTTACATGCTCTAAGACTGAAACTTTTGCTGGACCTCACAGCCAGAGTTAATAATACATCTTGAGGTCACTTAAGCAAGGGCTGGAGTGATGGCTCAGTGGTTAAGACACTGACTTTTGTTAGCTTGTTAAGACTCTTGTTAGTGGTTAAGACACTGGCTCACAACCATCCATAATGAGATCTGATGCCGTCTTCTGGTGTGTCTGAGGACAGCTTCAGTGTATTTATATATAATAATAAATAAATATAATAATAAATAAGAGAACTATGTAACCGTCAACCTCACTTGCCCCAGATTTCCCAGGTAATCTAACTTCACAACCTAAGCTAATGAGTATCTGTTATCTTCAATGATGTTCTCTACCATGCTGTGACCCAAGGTGATGTGTGTCTATCATTTGCTGAAGGCAGCCGATACAGAGGTTAAAAGCAACTTTGTAAAAGCTACCAGAAAAGTTAAAAGCAGCCATTTATGGATTTTGGTTGATAAACAATGATGCTTGCAGAACTTTTTTTTCTAGGTTAGTTGGGATCAGTTGGAGCCAGAGGCTTAATCCCTTATAAAACTCTATTAAAGATTTCTATAAAGGATCACATTTATTCCCGTGTGATGCTTTCTGTGCTGGTCAGTTAACACAGAGCAAGCCCTTTGTCAGAGACAGATTCAAATCCCAACTACACACTAGACATACATAAACACAGATAGTCACATGCAGAGAAGACAGACACCCAAAGACAGAACAGACAGACACACAAGGACAGCCACAGCGACAGATTCACAAGACTGCCTCCAGGCTGTCGCAGACTCCTCATACAATGCACAGCCAGGAGACCCAGGGAACATGAAGTAGAGAGTTCAAACCTGGACCCTCTTGGTCAAATGCCTGGAAGGGAAATTACTGGTGACTTAGAGTTCATCGCTAATGCATTTAATCTATGCAATCTTATAATGTATAGCCAAATGAATAGAAACAAACAAGCAATTTCTAAACCACGAGCTATTGTCCTATGTATGTCATACAGAGATAACCTGTGGTTTATAGTTACATTACATCAATATACTGTGGAGTATAGTTATATTACATCAATGGATTTTAGTTGTTCTAGCCTGAAAAATAACCCAAAGTGGATGACTCTATAAGCTGACAGTAATGTTGATTTGTTTCTCTACAGAACTTGTTTAACAATATATATGCATTTCATAATATCAAGTATTATGAATAATTTTGGAGAGAGTGATGCTTTTTTAAAAAAATCAGGAATAAATTAAGATTTCTATTATGATATGCACGCTGTCTTTTCCAGTGCTTTACGGAGTGGGCCAGAGATGGGGGTCTGAGGGAGATGGTACTGTTTAAGGACATGTGAATACTACATGCTATATGTATTATAAACATGTACAAATGAGTGACTGTATAAAGACATACAAATAAAATTACAGTGAAGGTGTCGGTTGGTAGGCCGGGAATGAGATGCTGAGGACGGTCATAAGCTAAGCTCTAGATAGAAAATCAAAGAGGAAGTCTTAAGGGAGGAATACACCAACTTCCATAAATATTTTGGGAGGAAAAGTATTTTCAGACAGTTGATAATCTTTAGAACAGAAAACAAAATTTGAACAATGGTATATCTGGCCCTGGCTGAAATGAAACAGGAAAACTGTTGTCCACGTTTCCAACTTAACCTTAAAAAGAGGACAGAAACTATAATCCCTTGGTGGGATAAAGAATTAAAAAGGACAAGAAGATGGGAGAAAATGCCGAGGAACAACGAGAAACAACGCCGAGAATTGCAGACTGCGGCTCAGCTAGACAAGAAGATTAAATCAATGCAACAGAACACCAACCTGGGCTTTATCCTGGGCACTGTTTGTGTTTTCTGAGTTCACGGTCTCTGTCCGTTTCCTCTTTCTTTTTCTTAGAACTTGGTTGTCCGTGATGTCATCTGTCTGCAAGATCTTCTGCATTTTCTCAACTAGTCAGCCAAGGCTCTCCGAAGCCGTCGAAGGCAGAAACGCCCACGTAGGTGCTGCCTGTTCTGCATCCGGTTCTTGCTTCTCCTTAAAAACAAAACATAACACAGGGCGCCTCAGCCTGCCAGCCGCTCACAGGAGAGGTTTCCACGGAAGGCGCCAACTTCACGCACACTTTCACTTTACTCAAATCAAAACACCTATCAGCTTGGTGCTGAAGACGTGGCTCAGTGGTTAGGAGCACTGACTGCTCTGCCAGAGGTCCTGAGTTCTATTCCCAGCAACCACATGGTGGCTCACAACCATCTGTAATGATATCTGATGCCCTCTTCTAGTGTGTCTGAAGACAGCTACAGCGTCCTCATATACATAAGATAAATAAATACATTTTAAAAGAGAAAAGACTCTATTGCAAGGCAAGGGATTGACGCATAGTTGCAGGTCATTTTAAAAAACAAAAAAAAGCATTCATTCAGCTTTGTTACTGCCCCAAAGCTGCTCATCTAGTTGGCTTTGAAAATGTCAAATAGTGTAAGGACATTTTCCATCTGACATTCTTGTCAAGTAGCTGTGAAAAATCTACAGGTTTTAAAAATTCTAGATGTATATAAACATTATCACACAGAACTGAAGTTATGGACTTTTAGGAAAAGATATTAATAAGAGTTGACAACACCAGAATGGAAGGCAAGCGTATTCCCAGGAGACCGGTAAGAGTTGCTTAGAACCAGATTTTGCTTTAAAAGGCATTTTTCTTCCTGAAAACTCCGAAGTCTTACAAGGAGGTTCCCCTCGTCCCAATCTAGCTGATTCTAAACTTTTTTTAAATAAGATTTATTTACTTATTTATTTCATGTATGTTGGTATATAGTCACTGTCTTCAGACACACCAGAAGAAGGCATCAGACCTCATTACAGATGGTCATGAGCTGCCATGTGGTTGCTGGGATTTGAACTTAGGACCTCTGGAAGAACAGTCGGTGCTCTTAACCATTGAGCCATCTCTCCAACCCAAACTAGCTGAGTCTATCTGTGGGATTGCAATGATGACATTTAACCTTGGCTATGTGTACCTGGTGAAACATATTAGGTCTTACTCAATCTTCAGAGTATCTGCTTCAATTGGTTTGTTTTCATAAGCATTTAGTTATAAACAATAAAACTGAAGTCAGATCGAGCATATGAATCTTCGTGAAATATATAGAATATTGACCGCCCAGTAATATTTTGCTTCTTATCAAATCACTATAAATGTATTAGCAAATGCACTACTCAAGATTTTTTATTCACAAAGGTCATAATAAAACACTGGAGTACAGTTTTTCAGAAGTTATATTTACTAATGTGATGAGTGAAGTTTTCAAGATAGAATTATAGTTGGGCATAGTAGGACACTTGCAGTCCTAGCACGTCGAAGATGAAGGCAGAAGGGTTTCAGGTTCAAGGTCAGCCTGGGTGAGACTGTGAAATGCATTTTATAAATTCTAAAATAAAATAAAACATAAATATACAAAAAGTAAAAAAAAAAACTGGATAGAATTTTGTTTAATTGGGGTTCAATCGAATGTTTATTCTCATAAAAATAATTTCAAAGGTTATGTGTGTGTGCATATGTGCGTGAGTGCATGTGTTCATGGGTGTGAGCATGTGTTCATAAGAGTGTGTGTGTGTGTGTGTGTGTGTTCAGGGGCACGCATGCCACAGTTTCTAGGTTTAAGGGATTGAATACAGGTTTCCAGGCTCATGTGGTTTTTTCTTTTTTTCTTTTTTGGTTTCTTAATGGCTGACATTTGGTGATGGATTTTCTTTGTAGCTTTAATTTGTATTTCTCTGATGACTGGTGAGATTTAACATTTTTCATGTGTTTAATGGCACATCTGTTCATTTTGCTTTCCCCATTATTGATGAGTCTGTTTGGTTCCTTGTTTGAATTTTGATGAGGATTGCATTGACTCATAGGTTACTGCTCGTAGACAGCCATTTTGCAACATTAATACATCACGGGGAGGTTCTTCTCTGGTCTTACGTGTCCAGTGTTCTAAATGCCTAGCCTCCTAAGTACTGGCTTTACAATGTGGGCCACCAAGTGCAAATACTTACCTTCTGTGCAAACCTGTAAGGAAGGTTTATATTTACTATTGCTTCTTTCTTGATATCTTTCATGCTGATAGAAACTGGTATATGGTGATACTAACCTACAAGTTAATGAAAATTTAAACTGAGAACAAGTTAGGGAGAGGTTCCCCCATGAGCCAGTCAAATGGATTTCAACATGGGGAGAAGAAAAAGCACTTCCAGACTCTTTTGGTGAAGCCAGCATTATTATACTCACAGCTAAGCCAGACAAAGAAACCACGACAAAAGAAAATTATAAAACAATCTTTCCCATGGGCAGGGGACAAAAACTGTCAACAAAAATACTTGAAGCTGGTCAGGCAGTGGTGGCACAGCCTTTAATCCCAACACCTGGGAGGCAGAGGCAGGTGGATTTCTGAGTTTGAGGTCAGCCTGGCCTACAGAGTGAGTTCCAGGACAGCCAGGGCTATACAGAGAAACCCTGTCTCGAAAAACCAAAAACCAAAAAACCAAACCAAAACAAAAAACTTGCAACTCAATTCAAGAATACATCAAGATCTTCTGCCATGACACCTATGTCACTCCAGAGCTGTAGGGAGTGGTTTCATGTATGTCTATCAATAACCTTAATTTAATATATAACTGGACTCAGGACAGAAAGCACCTGATCATCTCAACAGATGTGGAAAAGGCATGTAATAAAACCCAGCATCCCTTCGTGATGAAGTCCCTATGGAGACTAGTCACAGATGGAATATATTTCAACATAGTTAATGCTATCACAACAAGCAGGTAGCCAACAGTCTGTTAAATGGAGGAAAACATTTCCACTAAAGTTAGAAATGAGGGTCTGTTCGCTTCACTCCCTTTTAATATTGTGTTTGAATTTTTAACTACAGCAATAGGAAAAGAGAAGGAAATAAGAGGGTTGTAAAGAGGAAAGGAAGAAACCAAAACACCCTTCCTTGCAGAGGACATGATGATCTTCATAGGAGATCCTAAAGACTTCCAGACAACTATGCTGGCTAACATGTTCAGAAAAGTCACAGGTACAAAATGACTATAAAAAGATCATCCCAAGGACAAACATTCCAATAAAGAAATTGGGGGAAAATCCTATTCTTAATAGCACAAAACCAACAACAACAACAAACAAAAAACCCCCCAAAATAAAAAAAAAAACCCACTAGGTGGTGGTTGCATACACCTTTAATTCCAGCACTCAGGAGGCAGGAGGATTTCTGTAAGTTTGAAGCCAGCCTGGTCTACAGACTTAGTGTCAGGCCCACGAGGGCTACACAAAAAAACCTTGTTTTGAAAAACCAAACCAAACCAAACCAAACCAAACCAAACCAAACCAAACCAAACCAAACCAAAATGATGCCTTGGAATAAACTTAACCAAGGAAACGAAAGCCCTTTACAAGTAAAAGTTTAAAATACCGAAGAAAAGGATTGAGAAAGACAAAGTTGGGAAGACGTCCCATGCTCATAGGTTTGAAGAATCTATTTGGAAATGGACATTTTCTGAAAAGCAATCTAAAGATTCAATGCAATTCCATTCAAGCTGCAACTCCATGGTTCATCAAAATGGAACAACAATCCAAAAATTCATATAGAAACATAAAAGACAAAACGGTCCTGAAATCCAGGAGTGCAGTCGTGGTGTTACCATACCTGATTTCAGGTTATGCTACAGATGCAGAAAAATAAAAACAGCACGGTGCTGGCCCAAAAAGAAAAAAAAAAACAAAAAACAGACACACAGGCCAATGGCTTAGAAAAGAGGAGCCAAATGTAAGACCGAGGAAGTACAGCTGCCAGAGTTCTTACAAGGAGTCCAAAAATGCACCACAGAGAAGAGACAGCATCTTCATCAAATAGGACTGGAACAACTGAAAACCAGCACAGGGATGAATGAAAACAGATAACTTTCCTCTCACTCTGACTAAAACATCAATTCCTACTGGATCACAGACACAATGTAAAGCCTGAAACTCCGAAATTTCTCGAGGGAGATGTAGGGATTCCCTATGAAGACACAGGTGTGGGCAAGAACTTCCCAAATAGAACCAGTCACTTGGGGAAAAAATCCCAACAATTGACCAATGGCAATTTATAAAATGAAAGTTTTTATACATCTCAGGACACCCCATTTTGTTAAGAAGCAGCCTACAGAATGGGAGAAAATATTTACCAATTATACATCAAACAAAGGATTAATATCTAGGCTCTGCAAGTAAATAAAAATCCAGCCATCAAGAAAACAGCCAAAATAAAAGCAAGTGCTGTAACCGAATAAAAAATAAACAATATGAATAGCTAGTACACCTGACATCATCTACCACCAGAGAAACGCAGATTGAAAGTCCACTGAGGTTCATCTCACTTTGGTCAGGATAGCTACGCTTGAGTGCGCAAATGTCATCAGATGCTGATGATCGGGGAAAGAGACCCTGTTCATCATTGGTAGGAGTATAGATGGATTCAGCCACTATGGATGGAGGTCTGTGTGGCAGTTCCTCAAAAAGACAGAAACACACCGTGCATACGATCGAGTGATGCCATTCCAGGGCATGTACAGAGCGTCGTACACGCTATCACAGAGATGCTTGTTCATGAATGCTTACCGCTGCTCTACTCATAATGGTTAGGGAACGACTCAGCCCACATGTCCACCAGAATATGAACGGGCAATGAAACTGTGACACACACACACACACACACACACACACACACACACATGGTTTTTAGATTTCATTAATGCACTGGGTCATACAGTGAAATCATGAAACTGGTTGGCAAACAGATAAACCTGAAAAAAATTATACCGAGTGAGGTAACCTCAGCGTAGAAAGACAAAGGTCGAATGTTCTCAGATGCGGATCCTAGCTTTGAATCTGCAGATGTGTGTGCTTAACAAGGACCATCCATAGAATCCAGGAAACTGGAAAGGGACCATTGTCAGGGGAGCTGGTAGGACATTGCAAATATGAAAGCTAAGGGGTGGGGGATGGGGAGGGGGATCTGGGAGGCGGAAAGGTCTAAGCAGGGATGGGAATGAGGGGCTAGGGAGGTAAAGGAGGGTTAGCCGAAAAGAAGACGCATGTAAAAGCCAGATGGAAAACTATTATTTTGTAAGCCAATCAAATACTGCAGGTTAAAAAAAAGCGATTTAGAAGAGAGATACCTTGCTTGGTTGGATAATGCTGCCCCTACAAGCAGCCATTGTTTATAAACAAACACACACATATCCAGTGCCAGGTGTGGGATATGTTCTTATTAGCTGTTAGGTAGGAAAGCCCCAGAAGCCCACCAAATAATGTCAGTTCTTGCCATTCCTCCTGGTTGCCCACCAGAATTAGACTGGAATACCCTATTTCTCAAGAGTCCACATACCCTGGTTGCAAGATATACATACAGAAATCAAGCTTGTGTTCAGTTCAAAGCTTCCTCCCGCTGGCTAGCTCCCATGGTACAAAAAGGAGCTATTTATGGAAGGTGTTTGGGGAGAAAAGACACCAGCAGTCATACCTAGCTGTGACCCCTACACACTTCAAAGGCCACCTGATGGGCAAGATGTGCCCACTGTACAGTGGTGACCCAGTTTTTATCGGGGTAGACAACCGCTCTCTCATAGGATATGCTTCATACCACAAACTTTGTTGAAACAAACACCATTGCTGGGGATTTTATAGGCCTGTGGTGTGTGTGTGTGTGTGTGTGTGTGTGTGTGTGTGTGTGTGTATGTGGTGGGAGAGGCTCATTACGGTTGTTCAATCAAATTGACAAGGTGCCAAGCCTACACTCTAGATTTGTGTTCAAAGTCATAAGCCAAAGATGCCCTCCACTTTAATGAGAGAAGCTAGTCTTTGCAGTCAATGTCAGTGATGAAGGCAGAGACTCATGGCTGCTCAAGTTGCTGAGAATAAAGTACGACTGAGAGCTAAAACCTAAACAGTCCTCTTAAACCACAGTCTCTAAGGCCCAGGGAAGAAGGACCGGAAAGACAGTGAGAGCCGGAAGACAGAGAAGAGGGCTGGGAAATGCTGTCTTCAGGGCCAAACACAGCTATGGCAAACAGGAGCACGTGACATCTGCAGGTGCCTGCACTGGGCTTGAACAAGATTGGGGCAGTCAAGAGTCAATCATGGACTGAGGGTGGGTTCATGGAGCCTTAACCTTCCCTGCAGAATTACCGCTTACTGATAGGTTCCCCGGGAAGGGTGGTGACTGTCTTCAGTTGCGTGCCCACCGAGGAGTCCAGTACGCTCCAACAGATACTTCCAAAGGCATGGTCACACAACAGCCCTGGTTAAAGTCTGTGTCACAAAAATTAAAATCAGGAATGTGGAAGAGGGACCTGTAGGAAGGGGTAGAAATGGCAGGTGTGGGAAGGAAGGGTTAAGAGTAATCAGAATATCTTTATACAGGAATTGGATAATCAAAGAACAAGTTAAATCAGTATGAAGTGGGGAAAAAATCATACCCACATTCACAATAAGATTCTGATAATTAAGTCACAGACCCACTACCAGATTTAGCAACTATTTCTTTTCTATAACACTCAGGCATAGTTAGTAAAAGAAGACGGAATATCGTGAATTTAAAAACAATCCATTGTTAATCACAATGCCATCTGCAGAATATGAAAAAATATTTCCAATTTGTGCATCTGACAAGGGATTAATAACCAGAACTTAATGCAATATAGTGTTTTTGGTGTGCTGTTTTATTTAACACTATCGAAGAGTACACAATAAATGACTCGATAACTCAAATCTAACAAAATTCATTTCTTTCATAGGAAAACTCAAGGACAAGGAAAATGCATGAGTATTCTGGTATTTTCAGTGAAATGCAGAGTCTTCAACAGACACCCAGTTATACTCGTTTCTAAGGTTTATATTGTAAGCCCTAAATGGACTGCACCAGTAGAGATCCCATCAGGAAGCCAAGATCCCTGCCTTGGTACAGATACACGCCCACCGGTAATCTGGGAGTCACAGACTTGGAAAGTTCTCTAAGAGTTTGGCCTGCAGTTTTCCAGTTGACCCTGAGTGAAGAGACAAAGGCAGATGTGTGTTACTATGGACTTGGCTATATTCTGCCTGCTGACATTAGTATGTCTTGCTTTGCATTTTCTCTGAAGTCACCAAATAAATTGGTTTTTGCTTTTGTTTTTATTTTTAAACAATTTTTAAGCATTCCATCTCTTCACAGGTGGGTTCCATTCAGGATAATTGGCTTACTACACTATGAACAGTCATCAGAGAAGATGTTAAGACTCTGCCTGCTGGGGCTCAACCCTCTTAGCCACTCATACAAGCACATGTGGTGGAAAGGCTGTCCATGCTGGGGTTATTCCACACTTGATCTGGAATGGTGCCGTTCAGGTGACGGGCAGAACAGATTCCACAGTCCATGCTAAAGCCAGATTCTTCCAAGATAGTACGAGCTGGAAAAATCAATTTCTAAAACATCTTTCAAATTTTGTAACAGACTATTTTCTGGATCCCATAATTTTAAAGATTTACTTATTTATTATATGTATGTACACTGTAGCTGTCTTCAGACACTCCAGAAGAGGGTGTTACGGATGGTTGTGAGCCACCATGTGGTTGCTGGGATTTGAACTCAGGACCTTCAGAAGAGCAGTCGGTGCTCTTAACCATGGAGCCATCTCCCCAGCTCTACAATACAGTTTTATTCAAAAATGGCCAGTGGACTTGAAAAGACATTTCTACACAGATGTGATTTAGTTCCTTTTTTGTTGCTCTGACAGAAACAGCTTAAAGATTACTCTGTCTCTCAGCTTGGAGCTGGAAGCAGAGCTGCCCTGGGTTCTCAGTTTCTACCTCACAACCCCACATCTGCCAGCTTGTTTCCACGTACAAAAGATTCTGTAGCATCTCCAATCAGCCGGAGACTAAATGTCCAAATACCCGAGCTTGTGGAGAATATCTTACACTCATGCCGACAACAGAGACTTATAAATGATCAATAAAGGGAAAGAAGGAATGATACAGTTATATTATAATTCCCAAAATTCCTCATAAAATGACCAACATCTGGGAGAACAATGCAGCGCGGGGTGGCCCAGTGGCTAAAGATGCCTGCCACTCAGCATAATGACCTGAGTTTGATCCTGGAACCCAATGGGAGAAAAGCGAAGCAACTCTTACAAGTTATGCTCCGACCTTCACATACACTATGACACATGCACCAGGCTCTCCCACACCAAGGGTAACTCTAAGTCAAACTCACGGTGAGGTACCAACACCTACTCACGAGGATGACAACTACCAGAAAACTAAATTCACAAGTATTGCTGTGGTGTGGAGAAACAGGGAACTTCCTGCTGTGGTGGTCATGCAAAATGGTGCGGCTGCTGTGGCAGCAGTCATAGCCAGAGTCTCGAAGAACATGTGTTTTCCTGTTTCCTTCAGCATTATTCACAGTAGCTAAGGGGACCCAGGTGTCTACTGCCAGGGGGACTGGTAAGCAAAGGGGTGTGTATACATCCTACCCTCGAGAACTTCCTATGTATGCTACGGCACGGATGAACCTTGATGGCTGTGTGGCACAAATGTAAACTGTCTTGTAGGGAGTGAATGCATGTTGTTGGCATAGTTCCCTACAGAGACTGTTCCTGCTGTGCCAGGAAGCATCCGTGAACCCCAAAAGACCGCCAAGGAGCTGATTCCGATACAATAGCATTAGGGTCTCTTTATTCAGCTTGAGCTTGGGATCCCGCCAACCCTGACACAGCAGGAAGGTGGAGCCCTGGGTCTAGCTTTAGGCAAACATTGATAGAGGCAGGAAGAGGGTATCTAGCTGTTAGGAAGTGAACTGTCAGGGGCAGGCTTGTAACCTGGGGGTGCAGATTTGTTGAGGAATAACCTGAAAACTGGTACCAGACAGTACTGGCCTGTTAGTTAACTTGAGTTCAACCTTAGGTTAGGCTCTCTAAGATGGAGTCCTAACCCAAAAAATCTGGTCTCTTACAGAGCCTGCTCCCCTATAGTGACTGCTCCCCTACAATGACTGCTTGCCCTACAGAGATTGTCCCCATATAGAGACTGCTTCTTTCCTATAGAGATTGTTCCCCCGCAGAGCCTGCACTCAGAGATTCTCCTACCTGGATTGGCTAACCCTGTCTCCCTGTTCAGCTGAATGCAATAACCTTGCTTCCGTTCAACTGTACCTAATGATGGAGCTGAGCTTCTGGTGCTGTGATGGTGCTATGGCTTCTCCATCTGATCCCAGCTTCTCTCCTCGTGCTGATCCCAGCTTCTCTTCTCGAGCTGGTATGTATGTTGTCATCTTAGTGACTGCCATTGCTTCGTCCCCGCACTGTCCCATGTAGCTCAGTCCCTAGATCCACGCAGAGCACAGCATTGCCCCCTCCTGTCTCGTGTGTCAAAAGCCTATGTGGTAACGCTATTTTGGGTTGTTTTGGACATTTTAGGAGATAGGAACTATACAGAGTGGTGGTTCTCAATCTGTGTGGGTCACAACCCTTTAGGGGGGGGTCAACTGACCCTTTCACAGAGGTCCCCTAAGACCATCAGAAATATCGGATAATTGCATTATGATTCATAACAGTAGCATAATTACAGTTATGAAGTAGTAAGGAAAATAATTTTATGGTTGGGAGGGTAACAAAAATGAGGGACTGTATTAAGGGTCACAGCCTTAGGAAGGTTGGGAACGACTGGTCTGGAGGAAGCAGGTTACGGGTAGGGGTCGGTTCCTGAGGGCGATTCAGCCCTAAGCACACTGCTGCTCCTCCCACACTTCTTGTCTGCCACCATTTTCTCTGCCACTTGCTCTCACCACCAGGACCATTTGTTCAAATGCACAGGTTAAGCAGCCCTGGAGACCATTCTGAAACCACGAGCGGAAATATCTTCTTGCTCCATTAAGTTCTGTATGTTAGATATTTGGTCACAGCAATGTAATAGTAATGATCGTCAAGAGATTAATTTCCCCAGATACAAATACAATGTGATTTCATTCATATGGGGTGCACAGCAGAAAGGAGAACACTTAGTGGAAGGGGCTGGGAAGTGGGGTGACTGGGAAGTGGGGTGACTGGGAAGTGGGGTGACTGGGGATTACTTACGGCTACAGAGTCTGGGTTTGCGAGCTGGAAGCCTCTGGAGCTAGATGATGAAGATGGTTATACTATATTAGGAATATATTTACTATACTATGAATATATATATTCATAGATATGTATGTTCATAAATATTCATATATGCATATATCCATGTATATTCATGTATGCTCTCTGCAGAGTCTGCTCCCCTACAGAGCCTGCTCCCCTGCAGAGATTCATGTATGCATATATATTCATAGTACATATATATCAATACATATTCATAGCAGAGTATTTATTATGAATATATTTACTACCACTGATTTGTACAGTTACATATTGTAAAGATGGCAACTTTTGCTAGTGTACACTTTAAGTTTTCAACTTACTTTTACGTTGTATGTGTATTTTGTCTGCTTGTAAGTTGCACCATGTGCATGGCTGGTGACTTCACTGGTCAAAGAGGGTACTGGGACCCTGGAACAGTTAACAGAGGCAGGCTGCGTGTGGGTGCTGGAGTCAGGCCTAGGTCCTCTTTAAGAGCAGCCAGTGCTCCTAACTGCTGAGCCATCTCTCCAGCTCTGTCAATGTGCATTTATCATGTCAAGAAGCAGAAACAATTTAACAGACAAGAACATAGTCTGCATTGTCTTACTGCGACTATTGTAGAATCCTAACTAAAAAGCAGCAACAGAGAGATATAGCAGAAAGTCAGGGCAGAGACAGCTCACCGACGGGTGCTGAAAACAGGAGTCTTAAAGTCTCTACAAAAGCCACAACCTGGACAAAGATCATCACAGGTGCGCACACACACACACACTCACACACACACACTCACACACATGCTCATACACACACTTATACACACACACTCACACACGCATGCACACACATGCACACACACACATGCTCATACACACACTTATACACACACACTCACACACATGCTCATACACACACTTATACACACACACTCACACACGCATGCACACACATGCACACACATGCTCATACACACACTTATACACACACACTCACACACGCATGCACACACATGCACACACACATGCTCATACACACACTTATACACACACATGTACACACATGCACACACACTCACACACACACTCACACACATGCTCATACACACACTTATACACACACATGCACACACATGCACACACACTCACACACACTCACACACATGCTCATATACACACTTATACACACATACTCACACACGCATGCACACACATGCACACACACTCACATACACACACTTATACACACACATGCACACACACACTCACATACACAAACTCACACACTCTCACTCACACACACACACACACACACACACACACGATGACAATGACATCTATCTAAGTCGTCTGTCCAGCATCTGTCTGACCAATGTCTCCTCAGTCTGACTGGTACAGGCATTGTTCTTGAGCACTGTGGTCACGGGTTATTGTTTCAAGCCACCTTTCACAATTCTTCCCACTTTACCTTGCAGAAACCAATGTCCCTTTGGCTCACCCTCCTGCACACACTCACAGTTTGTCACCGCACGTGTATTCCCATGGTAGTGCCACTCAACTCCTCACAAAGCTTAAGGACTCCTTAGAGGACCTCTTATCACTTAGCTGAACAAATTAAACCATGGCCACAGTAACACCCAAGACAGACGGCTGTATGAATAATGTGAGCCAGTGGCTTTCAAAAACTTTTTTTCTATGTGTATTATAGGAAAAATACAGTTTATGGAAGGAGTGACCGAAAAGCACTATTTCCGTTCAGAAATCACACACATGCATGCTCTTGTGGTGTGTGCACACAGGGATGTAAAACTTCTGGGAAGTGGTGGTGCACACCTTTAATCCCAGCACTTCGGAGGCAGAGGCAGGCAGATTTCTGAGTTTGAGGCCAGCCTGGTCTACAGAGTGAGTACCAGGACAGCCAGGGCTACACAGAGAAACCCCATCTCAAACAAAACAACAACAACAACAACAAAAACTTCTAAGACATACTTATATTTACTAAACACTGTATTTCACCCTTTTAAAAATACTGATTTTCACAATCATCCTATTTGGCTCTCTGTTTCTGTGACAAACATCATGACCAAAGTCACTTGGGGAGGAAAGGGTTTATTTCACCTTTAAGCAACAAGGACTAGGATTCTCAAATGTCTCATAACCTGTAGTCAGCCCCATTATTTAAAAAACATTATCTAAAAGATAAGACAAAGGAAGGTTTTGTAATGTGAAAACAAATGCAGTTACGATGTGGATTTTTCAGTGCAGCCTTTGTCTACATGCAGCAAATCAATGACATAATTAATACATGGAAGCAAAAGCTACCGGAAATTCTGAGAAATAAAAGTTACTGGGGAGAAAGAAACTAGATGGGTGATCAACCAAGATACAATTCAGTTATCTCACCTTGGTAACAAAACATCTCCATTATAAATTCCATAAAAAACGTGGGAAGACAGCACAGAACAAACGGAGCTCCGCCCACGCCACTGTTCCTGCGACACGCTCAGGTTGGACGGTGAACTGCACACTCTTCCTATGGGACTCCTGAAGTGTTTTCATACAGTGGGATGGTGTTCTACACATCCCACAGCTAGCTTAGCTCTGAAAATGGATTTATAGTTTTAGTCCAGACTTTTAACAAAATAAAACATGGAGAAGAGGGATGCTTCCTACTACTGTGGAAAAGCTGTAATTTATTAGAGGGAGAGAAACTAAGACTGGAAGGATTCTAACTGGATGCCCTTTGAGCTCTCAATTATAGCAGCAATATAAGAGTTAAAAACAAAACAAAACCCACAAGCACGTCCCCAGTGCTTGACTTCTGGTGTGAGAGTATGTTCTACTACTTTCCACTAGGGGGCACCACAACCCGCTTTTACTTACTCCATAGTCAAGGAGCATCAAATACGTTTAAAATTATCAAATAGTCGCTGCTATGTTCTGAATAAAAGATGGTTAATATACATGCATACATGTAATAATAAATACCCACAGGCACATACACACATGCACACGGAGGTCAGAGGATGACTTGTGGGAGGAAGTCAATTCTCTCCTCCCACCATGTTGGTTCTGAGTATTGAACTCAGGCACCCAGGCTTGGCCAAAAGCATCCTTACCCACTGGGCAATCTTACCAACTCTCCCTATGCTTCAGAATGGGGCAAAATGCTTCCAAGTCATGATGTTGTTATTTGGAGAAGACGTGTAAGCTAAAATCATTAAGTATGGTTGTGGGACTATAGCCTTGAATCACTTAAGAACCAATGATTGGGGTCTGTAGATGCATTTTTATTGAGATTATATGAAAGACTATACAGAGATGTCAAGCCTTGTCCTAAATGTAACCATTACTTATTTAAAAAGTTTTCCTTTAGCCCCTTGCACTATGCATGATATATTATCAGATCTTTCCAATCGTGTAGCAATAAGCTCACAGCTAAAATGTATTGAGTCCCATGTGCATGTGTACAGTCATGTGTGTAAGTATGCATGTATGTATGTATATTCATACACACATATGTATGTATGAATATATATCACTGTTGTAAGCATTTACTCTTCATTAATGTGTTTATTCCCTCTGCAGTACACGAAAGGATATTTACACTTTAAGGATGAAATCTTTGAGCCTTGACAATGGTCCTCAGCTGCTGACTTGCAAGCAAACTAAAAGCTTCCGTCAGCAGCTTTGCAATAGGCTGTCAGCGTCAGTACCCCAGAAGCCCCGCCCCCTCCCCGGTCTTAGGGGCTGCTCTGTGGTTCCAGCCTCTCCGAGACAGGAATCACAAAACGCTCGCGCACTTGCAGACTGACTTCCTACCCTGACATGAGGGCTGGATCCCTCCCTCTGTCCTGACGGATGCCATCCTCACCCTCTCTGCTCTGCTAAGTTCAGAGGCTGATCTGTTAGGCTGGCTCTGTTGTCCTCTGGGGAGCTGAGTTCAGCCAGTGGAATTCCAGGGAGGAGCAAAGAGGGAGTGAAGACGGTCAATTAGGAGCTCGCATCCTCCAGCGCCCTGTTCTACGGAGCTGCTTCGCATTTCAGGGTCATCTTGGGTCTATGAGCCTCTCTTAACTTAGTGGAAAACCGCCACCTTCCCTCCTCCCCTTGTCCAGGGCTGGTGTCACGTCTGCAGTGACCATCCCTGTGAAGTAATATTCCCCTCACGTTTGTCTTTAGTCTGAAACGTTTGAAACAGCTGCCTATATTGAAACTTTCTAGTTTTAATAAACTGGCTGCTTGGGTGTCTATTTACTGCCAGCCTCGAGATTCCTTCTGTTGTCAGTCCTCTCTGTGTGGACATCCACTACCAATAGTATCAATAGTGAGCCTTGGTCACTACTGTCATTTACTGCAGTATCCTTGCTGGCTTCAACACAGCTAGTATTTCTGGCTTCCACATTCTGCCATGACCTGGCTTGTGAACTCAGTGCTCAGTGACCTGCCTTTGTCTTCTTTATACACTGTACCTCATTTGCCTTCATCTTGATGAACTCAAGGAGACATCTACAGCAGCTAGGGATAGCACAGAAGCCGGAGGCTGCAGACAGTGGAAGGCGCTCTTCGCTGCTCCTCAAGGGCACCCTCCTCTCAGTTATCAACGAAAACTCAGAAGCTAGGGGCAAAACCACTGGGAAGGTTGGGCGAGCAACCCGGAAAGACTCTGACTAAAGTTTTCTGTGACTTCAGGGCCTCCAAAGTATTTTATAAGAAATATGAGATTGTGGAGTGATTTTCTCCTTGGCTGCTCTTGTTACTGCTCATCCTTCATGATGGAGCCATGATGGGACCATGATGGGGCCATGATGGGACAAAGATGGGGCCATGATGGGACCATGATGGGGCCATGATGGGGCCATGATGGAGCCATGATGGGGCCATGATGGAGCCATGATGGAGCCATGATGGGGCCATGATGGAGCCATGATGGGGCCATGATGGAGACATGATGAAGCCATGATGGAGCCATGATGGGACCATGATGGGGCCATGATGGAGCCATGATGGGGCCATGATGGGGCCATGATGGGGCCATGATGGAGCCATGATAGAGCCATGATGGGACCATGATGGGGCCATGATGGAGCCATGATGGGACAATGATGGGGCCATGATGGGGCCATGATGGGACAATGATGGGGCCATGATGGGAATGATGGGGCCCTCCACCCACCAACAGCTTAGATGTGGAGTGGAGCCTAAGAAGAGCAAACTCAGCCAAAATCTCCATTTCGGCGTGCTCATAAGCCACGTTCTCTACTTCATGTTTATTTTTTATTACGTAGAACAATTTATTCATCCTGAAAGTTCAGAGTAAGGTATGACCATTATGGTTTTTTGCTTAGAGTAAGTGTATTCTACAACTTTAATGACTTTTAAATCAATTTTTAATTCACTAATATAATAATTTTGATGCCAGAATCAATGCTGATGCGTAAAAACAAGGAATAATTCAACTCTTAAACATTAATTTATCTAATCAACTGAAACATGATAGGACAAACTAGTTATCTTTGAAATTGCTATCCTGAATGGATGGCATGTATTAATGAACTAACTGGTTCCCATTGACCAATGTCTCTATTAATTTTGTGCTTTCTATACTCTCACATTGTAGGTCTAAACATGCATTTCAGATAATTACTTAATAAATCATCCTAAGTGGCTTTCCACTACCAATAATTTCTCTTCTTATTATATTATTCACTCTACCTTTGAAGAAACATTGCAATTAAAATTTGCGTAAAAGCATTGGCTACATTTTTACATTTTAACAGGTTATTTCCGTGCCTCTTATGTATCTGTCATTAAGAAAAATAGACTCCCACATAAATGTATATGTATATGAATAATGTATATGTATAATGTATATGTCTATATGTCTGTATATACATTATACATATACATATAAGAGTGGAGTATTCTACTATCAATACTTTCCTCAGAATGATGAAAATGGAGGGAATGTCAGGAGGGAACACGTCTTTCTGACAGAGTGCTGGCAAAGCTGCTACAGCCTGTCACAACCAGAACCAGCAAGAGTGACAAGCAGAAAACCAGAGAACAGTTGCTTTCCACATACCCACGGGGTCTCACATTTCTCGCTCAACTGAGCACACCGATAGATGTCGGGGGCGGGGGGGGGGGGGAGCTTGCGTCTGGACTGAATACTTGTAGGTAGATGTTTCTCTGGCCTTTATTCCCTATTTAGGAATAAAATTAAAAAAAAAACAAAAACCACCAAACTAAACAAATACCTGTATAACTGCCGCACCATAGTGCTTAGGAAATAAAGACAGGAAGGAATCATATTTGCTATGCAATGTAAGTAATCAAGAGCTGATTTAAAGTCCATGGGAGGATGTGTGTAGGTTGTATGCAAATGTTATGCTGTTTGTAGGAGACACTTGAACCTCCGTGCGGTTTGGTGTTCTAGAGATGACTGACTGATCAAAAGAAACCTGAAGGAGAAGAGATGGATGTATCTAAGCCCAGGAAGCTACACAGGAGCAAGGAAGGCCAACATGTGGGAGAGTGAGTCCACAGCAAACAACCCCACCTCGGGGCCCTGGAGTGTCCGAGGCAGCCAGCTCTAACATGGAGACTTCCACTTTTTAGAGTCAGAGTTTGCGTGAATGGTGTTAATCTTTTCATCTAAACCTCTGCCGAACACACCATATGATGAAGCAGGGCCACACAGTATTATAAATAGCATCTCTAACACCAAGCCACGTAGATCAACTGCCCTGGCTCCGGTATCCACTGTGCTGCAGCCTCTCTGTGCCCATCGCCCATCTGTAGAGACAATAGCAGTGCCACGCCTCGGTTGACATCTTAGTTATATTCATATTATACTATTTTATTTATTAACTGGAGGAAATAGGATTAGATTCTTCTCCTATCTGGTTAGATTAAATATGTAGGAGAGATAAAACAGAGGCAGTGGAAGAGGACTTCCGGAAGCAACCCTAGTTCAACTCAGTGCCTATGATGCTTATGACAGAAAACTCAACTTCCTGTAAATAGGAAATTATCAGTGCTATTTTTTTTTAATGAAGGATAAATAGCAGCTGTTTTCCAAAATAGGTCTGCCTGGTTCTTCCCAAGTTGTTTTAGTACTATGGGGTGGGGGTGGGGGTGGGGGTGGGGCTGGGGGTGGGGGATGTGTGTGTGTGTGTGTGTGTGTTCAGCATGGAAGGAGGCCGGGGTGTGCTGTCCCATGCCTCTGCCAGGCAGCCTCCAGCATGCTACTGGCTCTGTAATGCAGGCACTAACACTAATGGGTTTATTTTAGGCGTGTCCCTTATGCCAGTCACTTTACCACTGTAACAAAGTATCTGAAAAGATTGACACAAGGAAGGCTTTCTTTTGGCTCAGTTAGAGAAAATGCAGTCCATCCTGGTGGGGAAGACACGCCCCGAGAGTGTGAGGTGAGACACCAGGAGACAAATGCTGGTGTTCATCTGGCCTCGGTTTTCCATATTAATTCAGTCCTACACCCAGTACATGGCTGTTGTCATCTGGGATCAGACCTTCGTTCTCTGTTAAACTTCTTTGGAAACACCTTGTCAAATGCACCGAGACACGTCTGCTAGGAAATTCCATATCTACTGAACTTGACAAGTAGGGCTCACTGTCACATCTCACAGGCCACGTTGGCCTGAAACTTGCAATCGCCCTGCCTCCACCATCCGAGTGGTAGGATTTCAAGAGTGCTCAATCCACTGTGCCTCAGCTTGAGACAGAGACTAGCTTACCAGGCTGAAGGTCAACAGGAAGTCTGAGACACTAATTGCTTCCCTGCAGGTTCCTCTCAAGGGAGATTCTTAACTCTTGACAGATGGCCATGGGAATTGCAAAAACATCTCCCAGGCTTACAGGAGTCACTGTCCTCAGGGACAATGAGTCAAAGTCTGTTTCTGTGTGGGATGCATGAGTGCTGTGGCCACGCCTCACTTACTGCAGGGGTGGACACTGTGTCCACGATTCAGCGATTAGACAGACGGAAGGGAACTTGGAGGAAACAGAACTTGTAAGACTAAGAAATAAGCCTCCTCAGGACACTAGACCTGAAAGGCTGGAGTGTGACCATCACATAATGAAATAAAAAGTCTCATGACAGCGTCTGTGAGTGTATGTGGCTATGCTGATGAAATCCTGAGGCCTGGTGTCTAGGCATAGGATAGGATGTCTAGAGCAGGAACTGGGGGCCACAATGATGCCTGGGCAGCTTCTCAACAGAGGACATTCTGTGATGCTGCAGCAGAAAAGCAGAGG
The DNA here is from genome assembly GCF_947179515.1 of Apodemus sylvaticus. Classification (NCBI taxonomy): domain Eukaryota; kingdom Metazoa; phylum Chordata; class Mammalia; order Rodentia; family Muridae; genus Apodemus; species Apodemus sylvaticus. The sequence continues at coordinate 103,542,855 of NC_067480.1, forward strand.
CTTGTTCCTGACAGAACTGTTGTCTTTGTCAGGGTTTCTATTCCTGCACAAACATCATGACCAAGAAGCAAGTCGAGGAGGAAAGGGTTTAACAGCTTACACATTGCTGTTCATCACCAAAGGAAGTCAGGACTGGAACTTAAGCAGGTCAGGAAGCAGGAGCTGGTGCAGAGGCCATGGAGGGATGTTTCTTACTGGCTTGCTTCCCCTGGCTTGCACATCCTGCTCTCTTATAGAACCCAAGCCTACCAGCCCAGGGATGGCACCACACACAAGGGGTCCTCCCCCATCAATCCCTAACTGAGAAAATGCTCCACAGCTGGATCTCATGGAGGCACTTCACTAACTGAAGCTCCTTTCTGTGTGATAACTCCAGCCCGTGTCACGCTGACACACAAAACCAACCAGTACACTGTCAAGGCTTGGGGTATACCTATAGGTCAGTGGTAATGTGCTCACCTAGCATTGGTAAGGCTCTGGGTTCAATTCCCAGTACTGCAAATTACACACACACACACACACACACACACTCACACTCACATTTCTGTAGTCTGAGAAGTGTCAGTGTGTGGTGAGATCCCTCTTGCTGCCTCACTGCCTCATCTCACGGTAGAAGAGAGAAGAGGAAGAAGCTGCCCTTGCCCCTTTATAACCCACTTTTAAGACAGGGTCATTGACCTCACATAAGCCTCCACAAGGGTTCTACTCAGAGATTTTACCTCTCAGTGCTACATAATAGCAATCAGAGTTCAACACACACTTCAGAAGGGACAAAGCTATGGCATTCCATCTCTGTGGAAGGCTGACCACCCTGAACTGAGATTTTTTTTTAATCAGATCCCTAACAAACACTCTGGAAATCAATTTGGCAGTTCCTCAGAAAATGGGACATAGTCCTACCGGAGGTTCCAGCTATACCACTCCTAGGCATATACCCAGAAGATGCTCCAATATGTAATAAGGTTACATGCTCCACTATGTCCATCGCAGCTTTATTTATAATAGCCAGAAGCTGGAAAGAACCCAGATGGAGGAATGGATACAGAAAATGTGGTATATTTATACAATGGAGTACTACTTAGCTATTACAAACAATGAATTCATGAAATTCTTAGGCAAATGGATGGAACAAGAAAATACCATCCTGGGTGAGGTAACCCAATTACAAAAGAACACACATGGTATGCACACACAGATAAGTGGGTATTAGCCCAGAAACTTGCAATACCCAAGTTACAATTCACAGACGAAACGAAGCTCAAGAAGAAAGAAGACCAAAGTATGGATACTTTGTTCCTTCTTAGAAGGGTGAACAAAATACCCATGGGAGGAGATACAGAGACAAAGTGTGGAGTAGAGACTGAAGGAAAGGCCATCCAGAGACTGCCCCACCTGGGAATCCATCCCATATACAGTCACCAAACCCAGACACTATTGTAGATGCCAACAAGTGCTTGCTGACAGGAGCCTGATATAGCTGTCTCCTGAGAGGCTCTGCCAGTACTTGACAAATTCAGAGGTGGATGCTCTCAGCCAACCATTGGACTGAGCACAAGGTCCTCAATGGAGGAGCTAGAGAAAGGACCCAAGGAGCTGAAGGAGCTTGCAGCCCCATAGAAGAAACAACATTATGAACCAATCAGTACCCCCAGTGCTCCCAGGGACTAAACCACCAACCAAAGAGTACACATGGAGGGACCCATGGCTCTAGACACATATGCAGCAGAGGATGGCCTTGTTGGACATCAAAGAGAGGAGAGGCCCTTGGTCCTGAGAAGGCTCGATACCCAAGAGTAGGGGAATGCCAGGACAGGGAAGTGGGAGTAGGTGGGTTGGTGAGCAGGGGGAGGGGAATGAGATAGGGGTTTTTCCGGAGGGGAAACTAGGAAAGGGGATAACATTTGATATGTAAATAAAAAAATATCTAATAAAAAAGGTGAAAAACAAATCAGATCCCTAGAAACCTCCTGTGGACTGCAGGCTGAGTTCTTCTACAGTAGCGCTATCAGACAGCAGGGACTGCCAAGCTGCAGGTTTTGAAATGTAAACTCTTCTGCATTTTAAATCAGTAAGCTGGCAATTTGTTTTCCTATTCTACTCCATAAAATATCTGGGACTATACAGACATTTTAAGGAAAAATTCCTTCTGTTCCAAGGACTATTGGGATATTGTTACACAAGGATAATTTCAGAACCTCTGAAAGTATGTGTTATTTCAATAATTTCGATAATTTCCCATAATTACCAGTTACTCATGCAGTTTTCTTGGTACACAGTATTTCTTTTAACGATGCCATTTTTTCCAGGCAACGAATGAATTGATGCAAAAGCATAAAAATACTTCTATAGGAAATAAATTTTAAAATTAATGCAAAAGCTCTAAAGATTTCAGAATAGGAATCATCTCTTCAAGGTGGCTGTAGCTTTATTTTCAGGAAGATATTAAATTAATGCCTACTAATCAATATTTTACTCATCTATAAAATTTATGCAACTATGAACATCTTGCCTTCTCTTTCTTTCTTTTTTTATTTTTTATCTAATAATGTCAGTGTTAGGTGTGGCAGTACATAACTATAATCCCAGCACTGAAGAGGCAGAGGCAAGTGGATCTCTGTGAGTTCCAGGTCAGCCTAGTCTATGTAGTGAGTTCCAGTCCAGCTAAGGCTACACAGCGAGACACTATCTCAAACCAGCCAGCCAAACAACCAAACAACCAATCAACAAAGCAAAGAGAGAGGGGGGGTGGGAGAGAGAGAGAGACAGAGAGAGAGAGAGAGAGAGAGAGAGAGAGAGAGAGAGAGAGAGAGAGAAAGAGAGGGAGGGAAAGGAAAGAAAAAGGAAAGAAGGAGGGAAGGAAGGGAGGAAGGAAGGAAGGAAGGAAGGAAGGAAGGAAGGAGGGAGGGAAGGAAGGAAGGAAGAAAAGAATGGTGGGATACCAGAGATCATATGACGAATTTCACTTGGACCCAGGAAATAATTTCAGTTTTCAAGCTCTCTTTCTAAATTGCACATTCTTAGAAATGTAAGGAGTATTTTACATCATCTGAATAATAATGGACTCTATGATTAATCACTTTTAAAAGCTTTTTGATTCGATTTGTAAGAAGCTCTTAAAATTCCCACCAGCAATTCCTACAACTGTAAGTTTTCTGGCCAAATGACTCAGAACTCTGCTGCATGACTCAATCCTGTGCTCCACGTGGAAGCGACATAAACGAGTCCTTGTTGCCTGCGGATAATAACTACTTCCTCAAAATCATCTGCGCACATTATAGCGTGGCTCCAGTATTCTGATGTTTTTAAGCTACCAAACCTTGAACTTTTTTTTCTTTGAACTTTGCAGGCTTAAACACAACTTTCTCTATGTAGCATTATGGTTCTCAATCCTGTTAAAGGTAACTCCATTAGAAACATTTTCTCTTATAATAATGCCTTTATATTATTCAAAATGTTTTTACTATGGTAACATGAGTATGAAGATCTTTTGAGTGCATATTTGTGGAAAATAGCATTTGATATTGCAGAAGGTGACAATTGTTTTCCCTTCCCAAACTCGCACATCACAAGTAAGCCATCGTACCTGATTTGAGTGACTGAAGATCACCAGACTACACTGTCCAATTTCTATTCTTCCAAATGATGTAGCTTCCTTGACTTTCACTATAAGCTCATGTACCACTTCATCCAAGAGCAAGTCAACTACTTGTCCAATGGGATCTGTGAATAATTTCCTCCTAGCTAGAGTAATTCTCATGCATTTTTTGTTTGTTTTCAAGGAGACAATATTTGAATGTACTATTCTTGTATGATTACCAATTGGGTAATTTACAAGTCTTGACTATATTCCAAGGTATCCCCACAGTATCTTTTGTTTTTTTAAGATTTTGTTTTTAAATTATGGGTATATTTGTGTTTCTCTGTGAACACGAGTGCAGGTGTCTATGGAATCCAGAGGCATCTAGTCTTTCTTAGGTGGTTGCAAGCCACTGGATACAGGTGCTAGGAACTTAACCCAGCTCCTTGCAAGAACAGTCTGTGCTCTTACCTGCTGAGCCATCTCTCCAAACCTCAGTATCTTATTATTGTACTGTTGTGTGTGCGCACATTTGTGTGCACAGTGTGTATATATGGAAGTGCACGCAGGGCATGCAGTACATGGGGTCAGAGGTAAGAGGTGTGGAGACGTGGGTGCTCACCTTCAACCTTATGTTCATTCTGAGGGTTGCATCTGGTTCACATGGGCAAACACTTTACCTGCTGAGCCATCTTGCGGGGCACTCAGATCTTTTTCTTTTTCTTTTTGAGATGATAAAATTACACCATTTTCTCTTCCCTTTCCTCCAACTAAACCCACCCATATAGCCCTCCTTGTTCTCATTCAAATTCATAGCTTCTTTTTCATAAATTATTGTTTTATACACACACACACACACACACACACACACACATTCCTATATATAACGTGTTCAGTTTGTGTAATGTTACTTGTCTATGTTTTCAGGGCTGACCATTTGGTATTGGATATGTTCTTCCCTGGAGAAGAGTATTTCCTCCACTCTCAGAATTCCTCAGTTGCCTGCAAGTCTTTGTGTGGGGCTTCAGGGCTTCCGTCAGCTCCTTTAGCATGTCTGTTGTTTTATCCTTCTTCAGCGCCTGTTTAGGAAGCCATGTTGGTGAGACTTTATGGGTGTAGCATCTGACATAACTACAATACACAATGTCATAGCAAACTCCCCGATCCTCTGACTTTTACAAGCTTCCCATTACCTCTCTGCAATGTCCCCTTGAGCCTTAGGTGCAGGACTGTTTTGTAAATGTTATCTATTGAGACTGGGCTCCCAGACCAGGCATTTTGATTATATGTCGATTGTAGTAGGCTCTGTCTGTTGCAAAGAGAAATTTCCTTGATGAGACACGAGGACTATGCTTATCTGTGGGTATAAGGACAAATGTTTAGAATGTTGTTAGGGATCACGTTGGTTTAGTAAAGTGGTACTTGTAGATTCTTCTCCAAGAACCACAACTTGACTAGCCATGAGAAGTTTCCTGTACCAGGCATGACCTCCCTCTTGTAAGCTGGTAACTCCTAAGGCACGTGTGACACTATTGTGCCACTAATGGTGCTTTGTCAGCCATTGTTCATAGGTGTCATATCTGGGAAGGACTGTTGGCTCTTTCCCTCCTTTGGAAGCTTGCATGGTGCTGTTTGGTACCACGAAAGCTGGTCCTCAGAGAAGAGACATTCAAATCAGTTTTGACTCAGGCAGCCTTGTCCCAGAAGTGCATGGTGCCATCGTCAATAGTGAGTTGTTGGTCAGGGTTGTCTGAGACACTTGCCAAACATACAACCTATTGCTAGTACCCTTAGACGGCTCCCAAAGGTAGAAGAAGGTAGGTTCCCCATTTCTTTTCTTAAAAATAATATAAGTCTTGATGTTGGTAGTCAGGGGCGGTAGTAGTCTGGGAAGGACTCCCTGGACAGGAAGGCATCTTATAACTCTGCAGTATGGAGGGTGGCTGGATCTCAGACTGAAAGGGAACGAGGGGGCGGAGCCTGCATTCAACAGTCTGTGCTTCTGACTGGATGGATGAGACTTGCTGCCTCTTTAAGTGTTGGCTGTGGTGACTTGCCTGTCCAGATGAACTGTAACTCTGAACTGGACCATGAAACAAACCAAAGTTTCTTTTGATAGAACATTTACCACAGTAAAAGCAAGAAAACAACAAACAAACAAAAAAACCCAAACACAGTCAGGTGTGCAAGTTTCTAGAAACTTCCGTCTAGAGAAAAGCAGGAGGAGTACTAGGCTGTATTCTGACTTTTAATGCTTTTATATTTGTTTTCACTAGTTAAATGTTCCCCAAGATTGTGGACGGTGCCTCTAAGCCCGCAGTTAACTTCTATTCCCTCTGTAACCCATTTTCTGTGTTTTAGCCTCTCCCTAAGGTGATCACTCAGTCCTCTGGAGTCTCTTGAGGTTTACCCCTTCCAGTCCCCCAGGGCTCTCTCTCTTTGTGCATTGTCCCAGCAGGCTTTGCGGGCTGGGGCGTGGGGGTGGGGGCGGGGGCAAGGGGCTGGGATGCTGGATCCTCACTCTGTGGTCCACAGACTGGAGCTGTCCTCCAAGCGCCAGTTCCCCTTTCTAGAATTTCTCGTCTTAGTCACTTCTTCCATTTCTATGGTTTTATTAACAATCTGTGTGACGACTCTTCCCACATCCGTTTTTTGGTTCAGACTTCTCTACCTACATTTACCCAGTGTTTTTTTTTTTTTTTTTTTTTAATTTTTGTTGAGTGGGGCGGGACTTTTCACACTGTTACTCTTGTTATTCCTTCAAAAGTCACTGTTTCCACTCTGGCTCAGAGTCTGAGTCATCTTCCGTTCTTCCCTCTCCACATGGCTTGAGGTGGACACTTTGCTTCCCCCTGATATTTCTTCCTGACCTATTAATTAGGAAACTGTGCCACACCCATTGACTCTAGCCAAATAATATACAAGACATTTCTGCTTTAGTAAAACCACTTGCTTTTAGATAGGGTCCACGACACATGTGAGCACATGAGTGGGATACTCACGGACACCTTGGGCTGTTGCACCACCGTGGAATTCTTTCCTTTTTTGGGAAAGGGTCACTTGATGTCTGTAACTCCACGTCTAGGCTAGGCTGTCGGGCTAGGGCTCTGGGGATCCACCTCCCCAATGCTGGGATTACAGACATGCAAGCATGCCAGGTTTTTCTGGGGGTAGGGTGGGGGTGGGGCGTTGTTTCATTTGACATGGGCTCTCATGCTTACAAAGTAAGCAGGTTATTGACTGATGAATTTCTCCAGGCTGCCTGAACTCAATTTAGTCTTCTTAACTTTGAGGGGGAGTTAGTAGTGGAAAGACTGAGGAAGGACTGTTTGTTAGTAGGATTTCCATTGCTGTGACACATGAGCAAGGGAAAGGAGAAAAGATTTGCCTGGGCGTTGTGGATTGTGTGTGTGTGTGTGTGTTGTGTGTGTGTGTGTGTGAGAGAGAGAGAGAGAGAGAGAGAGAGAGAGAGAGAGAGAGAGACAGAGACAGAGACAGAGACAGAGACAGGGAGACAGAGATAGAGGTGGGGGAGAATGCCTGTGCTTTTCTTTATTCCTCTTCTATGCTATCTGGTCCTCCAGACTATGGGATACGGCTGCTCACATCCAGGGTGACACCAAATCTAGAGATGAGCTCTGTTAATCTCTCAGGCACTTCTCAGTTCTATCAAGCTGGTCACCTTGTTGGCCAATCAAGAGGAGCCACCAGAGCCTGCTAGTCAGTGGTGGGCAGAAAGATTAATAAAGCTCCCTTCTCATATATGAGCCCGTCTCCTGTCCACTCAGTGTGGACCTCACAGACGGGAAAGTGCCGGGCTCTGAGCTCTACGCAGGAGTTGGTCCAGGTTGGTTTGGCCTGTTCTACTGTTAGTGAGATCCTTCTTCATCTGTGATGGGGGCGGGCACACTGAATTAGGGATATAGGGATAAGGTTTCCCATTTTGGTCTTGAGTCTAAGCGATGCTTTAATCTGACTTTACTCTGAATAAAATTAACATTTTCAATTTTCTTTTTGAATCCCTGCGTTTATCTAATGTGGAAACCCACAAGAAGGACTATGTGATGGCACACGTCTACATACCCCATTGCAAATTTCCTTAACTCCCAAACTCCTTGGATTTTAGTAGTCATTTTCTGTCATAAAGGCAGTAAATTACACCATTTTCCATTGTGATTTTTTTTTAATCTATTGGCATGAGAGATTTGTATTATGAGCGCATTTTCCCCACCCTTACCTTGAATCTTAAATTTATGACTTTTATTTAACATCAATTCTTCTTTTTGAAATGAAACCCCAGCAGGAAGAGAAGGCATAAATTCTACTAAATTAACTCCCCCAAAAGACAGATTGGCTAATTTAATACATATTGAACTCCAGGATGCATTGGGTACCACGAGAAAACACACAGAAAGAAACAATCACTAGCATGCCATTATTTGGGAAGGAAATGATAAGTTAATAAATCCGAAATTAACAGACTCATAGACTAAACTCTTTCAGGGACGTGGTTTGGTTTATTGTGTGCATCCTTAAGACAACCCAGACAAAGATCAGAAGGAAAAGCATATAAAAAGATGTGTGTGTAGATCCTACTGCGTTCCAGTTAAACGTTTGCCCTAGAGGGGAGATAAATGATATTCTTGTGTGCAATTGAAACTTGTGAGTGGTTGCAGCAAGGCTCGGGGTGATAATAACCTCACTAAGTAATAGCTCAGAGAATAGGAATCGCTATTTACTTGCTGTTCGCTGTTAAAAATGCAGAATTCGGGGCAAATTGATTACTTTGCTGTGTTCAGAGCCTCAGACCTTTTTCTGTTTAGAGCGATTTGTACCATTTCAGCTCACTGCCACGCTTTCATCGGCGAGAAACATAAGGATGACCTTCCTCCGAAACTGCATTGGCTATTCACTACCCACAGTTTGCAGAAGGTGACTCTGGCCCAGTTTAAAATAACCTTCCCATGCCCCTGCTCAGCATAGTGAATTCTTCCTTTCCTGGTGTGCCACACTTTGCAAGCTCTCTTCAAAGTCTCCTGCACAGCAGATGGGAACCCAGTTTCTTACTGCAGTGGGATGCAGTGTCAGGAGCCCTTGAGCTATGTGCACAGGATGCAGAACTTCCAGGCAGGTCTTCTGACTGCCAGGGACCCGTGAAGCCTGTCTGGCACCCAGTGCTCCCCGCAGTCTGACATTCAAGAGTCTCACCTTCCTCAGTGTCTGGAAGCAAGGTCCCTTCCCTCCTCAGCCCCAAACAACAGACTGGATGGCATATAATAGCAATTTGTATTGCTTTAGAAGATCAATATGCAAATAAGAGCACACATCCTGTGCTTTCCAGACTTATGAATGTGGTATCAGGGCTAAGCAACCTCTTTCCGCATTTCTTTTAATGCTCACACTTGATAATACATGCCCCACCTTAACAGCCACTAATGGCTACACGTTTTTCGCAGACCGGTTGGTTTCATATAGTTAGACCACAATACATGCATTCCTATCAATTCTTCAATTGACTTTCAGAATTTTACGAATTATGTAGTCTTCAAATCTGCTATTAGAAATTGCACAAATATAAAATTTCATTTATCATATGTCATACAATTAATTTTTTAAAAATACAAGTCAATGAGAAAGAAACTGGCTTTCCCTCAGAGGGAAAGCCAGTTTGCCTTAGGGGCGAGCAGGGCAGAGTATTGCACTGGCCGGCTAAGACCGCAACACGCTGCAGGCTGCCGATGCAGCTTTGGCTTTCTCGCCAGGTGGCAGAGGCCCTCCGCAAAGAGCACGCCGCAGAGCTCACGCCTTGCCTTCTTCATTGGCACCGGACCAGCGAACACTGTCAAGTGTCCAGCAGACAACTACAATATAGTTTTTTGCGGATTGTAATGGAATGTGGGGGGTGGGGGGGTGGTGAGATGGAAACCGGCAAAAGGGAGAAGGGCGTGTACAAGAGTGTGACCGATCCGGTTGGTTGACAGTGCCTAAAAATTTCTCCTGCAGTATCTACAGGCCAATCAATCACCAACTTCCTTCATCCTTCATTATGTTAGATTCTTACATGTAAAATCACCTCTCCCTACAAAGCCAATGAATGAATCAGGGTTCTAAGACCAAGGCAGAGCTCACGTCTGGGCTGAGAATCAGCACCAAGTTTGGGGGTGGCAGAGTGCAAGCCTGCAGACCCCGGCGTGCCTTTTCTAAAATGGGACCAGCTTGGAGCTAGCCCTTCCAGGCGCTCGCACCTCAATGCGCAGGGACTACCACCGCCCCCAAACCAAATAGCTCACCCTGCTGCATCCTCCGAGCCCCAGCCTCCGGGCGGGCTCAGGGAGGCGGGAGCCCGGGTTCCCCCCGGCTCCTTGGCGCCCCCTGACGTCGGCCTCCAGCAGAAGGTCCGCGGAGGCTTGCACAGGCGAAACCCGGGGGTCCCCGCGCACCGCCGCCCGGCGCGTGGCCTGGCGGGCCGCGCGCGCACCGAGCCGACCTGCGGGAGGGCGCGCGCCGCTCGGTCCCGGCCCCATCCCTGCGCGCGCGCCCGCGCGGTCGCCGCCGCCGCCCGTGACGTCACCCACCGAGCCCCTCGCCAGCTCGCCGCGCCCCGCCCCTCCCCACGTGCGCCGGCTTCAGGACGCCGAGGCCTCGGGCGGCCACCCGACGATGCTCGCAGCCGGCTGCATCCCGGGCGGGGCTGAGCCCGAAGGCTGCGTGCGGGCTGGGGCGCCTGCGGAGGGAGGGGCGCGGCTCCCGCCGCCGCGCCGCGTGCTGAGTCATGGCGAGAGCTGCCCGCTGCTCTCCATCAGTCGTTCCGGGGCCGGCGCGGGGTGTGCAGCCATTGGGCCGCGCGCGGGGCCGCGAGCGCCGGGCTTGACGCGCTGAGCCGCGCTCGCCCGTGTCCGCCGTGTCCGCCGCGCTCGCCCCGCATCCCGCGCCCCGCGCCCAGCGCGCTTTGCAGCCTCAGCCCCGCGCCGCACGGCTCCCCGCCTCGCCCGCACCATGATTGCCGCCGCTTTCCTCGTTCTGCTGAGACCCTACAGCATCCAATGTGCTCTCTTCCTCTTGTTGCTCCTGCTGGGCACCATCGCCACCATCATCTTCTTCTGCTGCTGGCACCGCAAGCTCCAGAAAGGGAGACATCCGATGAAATCGGTCTTTTCGGGTCGTTCCAGAAGCAGAGGTGAGACACGCCGCCGGTTTCTTCTGGGCATAAGCGAGGTTCAAGCCTCCTCTGCCTCCCCTACCTTCTCAGTCCACTCCTCAAGCTAAGTGCATTTATTTATTTAACGCGCCCTGGCCCTTTGGCCTCAACCTCCATCCTCTGAGTCACCAGGTTTGGATAACCAGGAAGATTCGGAGGTCCTGGACGGAAGGATCTGAATCCGATTCTTAGGGTCAGTTTGCTAGAGCCCAGAAGGTAGTTGTAGCGGAGTCCTGGGCTAAGGCACTCTTACCTTTACCCAGCCTTTGCTGGAGCTTAGAAATAAAAAAGTAAGGCGTGATGATTTGGGCTCCCCCTCCCAACTTCGCTGGAACTTCTTGCAGAGAAGTCACCTTAGAGACAGATGGTCCAATACTCTCCCTGCCCCTCCCCAATATGCCTACCGAACTGGAAAGAGACACCTAGAATGTGCTTTCCTGAATCCAGGTAAGTGATCAGTACCTCTGTAGGCTGAGAACAAGGAGTTAATGAAGTCTCATTTTCCCTTCTCTTCTCTCTGCAGATGCTGCTCTGAGATCTCATCACTTTCGTTCTGAGGTAATTTACTTAGCGCACACTCTCAAGGTCAGAGTAGCTTTCTTTCCTGAGTGCCAGCTTTACTCACAGGCGTGTTAAAAAGCCAGTAGGGCACCGAATGGGAAGCCTGCAGTCCCTAAGCCCAAAGCGACATGCTTCTTCTTAAGCAATTCCATACTCTAGCCTGGGGGCATTATAAGTGTGTGTGTGTGTGTGTGTGTGTGTGTGTGTGTGTAGTGTAGTGGAGTTTGTTTTACAAGAGGTGGGAGGGGCAGCCCCTAAAAGAGTTGCAGGCCTTAGAGAATTTTGTCTGGGAATGGCTATCAGTTTAGCTTACAGACTGTACTTGTGGTCGAAGCACTTCCTGGTTGCTCTCGGAGGTCAGTAGCCCTGTGCTTTGATAAACCGCTGTGTAACCCCCTTAGGACGCTATTGCAGAAGAGTTTGAAGCACACTCCAGTTTAGACTCCAGATGACATTCTTGTGGTCTTAGGAAGCTGCCCACGACAACAGTTTTTACATGATAATAATGTTGATGACGATACAGCAGAGTGTATACTTAGTATCTATTCTAGACTGTCCCTCTAGAGTTGGAGACTGGGTGCTGCCAGTGCAGGAATTCCCAGGAGAACCACCTCCAGTTAGAACAGGTCACATGCTCTGCCTGACCCATTGGCTTTCCAGATGTCTGCTTCAAGGTTTCTCTCTTTTGGGGGAAGCTACACATACCAGGGACTTGCACCCTGGATGCCTTGCTAGACTGTGATTATTTAAGCTTAACTGTATTAGCATAATGTTACTATGTTGCATGCTGAGTGACTATTGAATGTACATTGAAGTGAGAGCTCCCCGCTAGTTAAGATAGGTGAGAGAATAGCTTGCAGGCAGTCAGCAGGCCTGGATCTAGCTTTATACTAACTAGTGGGGGTTAGGGGTGCGGGGGGTAGATGAGGTGGGGGGAGGCGGGGGTGTGGAAAAACAGTTGGTCAAAACAGGGCCAATGACACCCTGTAGGGCTGTATGTAGAAATTATTTTTAAAAATTATGTAAAAAAAAATTAGTTCATAGGAGGTATTTAGTTGTGGATAGCCATCGTGTATTTTGTAAAACTCAACTGAAAGTTGCCATTTGATCCCCACATTTGAAGACAGAAGCAGGGGATATCTGTGAGTTATGAGGCCAGCCTGGTCTACATAGTGAGTTCCAGGACAGGGAGAGCTACAGTGTGAGACCCTGTCTCAAAGGAAGAAAGGAAGGAAGAAGAGAAGAGAAAGAAAATATGTAAAAATCAAGATACATTTGAAATGCATTCTTTAGAAAATTAGGCCAGGTTCATGGAGTGCATATGAACTAGATCTTGTGGTATAATCCTTGAAGAGTTGGAGTAAGTAGAATTTAAATGCAACAAAATAAATAGTGGGGCAGGGCACAAATATTAAGATGTAGGGGATTGACTTGAAAAAGATTCACCAACTCTATGCAGATAAATGATAGAAGACTAACCCTGCTGTGAGCTGGCCCTGGACATTTTGGTTGGCACAAGCATGCCGGGAGCGTGTGGGAATCCATTGTGTCTTTGTGTTTTTTGGTTTTTGTTTTGTTTTCCTAATATTTTATCTTGAGCTGATTGGTTCAGAAGTCTGGGAGCAGCCGTTCGGCCTTATCTTGTTCCGTAAGATTGCTGGCATAGTTTGAAATCCTTGGGAAGACTTGTTGCTTGCTTTATGTGTTAGCCTGTGAGCTCCCAGGGGCAGAACCTCGGTCTCTTGCCACACCACTATCTGGCCTCACTTGAAATGGGTTCTTAATAAATATTTACAGGATGAATGAAAACAGTCTCTGGGTGCTGAATAGGAAGGACTCAGAGTTGGACACAAAGGGAAAATTCACATTCTTAGAACGGGGCTTACAGTTTATCAGTGCTTATTTGTCTTTCCCAGGCTTTTAAATTAGAGGGTTTTTGTTTGTTTGTTTGTTTCTGTTTTTGCTTTTTAAATAGGGCCTCACTGTGTAGCCTTCACTGTACTAGAACTCTCTGTGTGGATCAGGCTGGCCTCGAACTCACAGAGCATCTGTCCCAGTCAGGTCTGGATCACCTGGCTTTTCCTGAAGCTTTAAAAAATTACCTTAGTGTTTGTAGTAAAATTTAAGGTACTCATTGTAACACAAAAACGATTCTGGTAGAATTTTTTCCCCCAATAAAATAAAATGTATCTACCTTAATTTCTTGGTGGGCTAATAAGCAATTTTATATGTAGAAATTCATAAACTGGGATGCACAAGAATGTCTTATCCATCACTGCTTTATATTTACCGCAAACAGCATTTTCCCTTATGCAAAACACAGATATATTTTATTCCTCCTCTGAGAACATTATTTCTGCCAACGCTTTTCTCATTAAGGAAGACCTCTGTATTTACTTGGATTGAAGCATATCTAATAAGTTAGAGTGGACACGATATTATTTACTCTCGCTGTTGTGTGGAGTTATTTTTTTTTTAAGCAGCTGCTGCAAAATATTATTATCAAAGCAAATGCTTTGATTTTCTGGCAAGTCCTAATCACCTCGGGCTGAGTTCTTAGTGTTTTCTGTTCCCTGTGCCAATCTTAGTAAGCGGATAATTCACTTTCAGCGTTTCTGTCCTGGTCAGATGAGAAGCGCAGGGTAGGATCTGCTGACTCACTTGAGACCTGAGCAAGCTATGGGAGAGTCCTGGGATGGACGGACTTTGGAAAACATTTTGCTGTTTCACCTGGCAGAGGACATTGTTTCTGCCAGCCAAGCCTCCAGGAAGACATCAGCCTGGGCAGGATATTTAGGGGTGTTCTGTCCATGGTGGTCAGAGGAAAACTTGGTTTTGAGGCTCCATCAGAGGGGTGAACCCAGCTCCTGCATCTGAGGAGATGTGGTCCCTTTAATGGCACATTTCTTCAATTCAGTCTCTTTGTAGCAGCTAGAAATCAGAGATCCCATAAGGTGCTTTAGGTCTCTGCTCGCCACCAGTGCTTTCTTTCCAGATACTTGCGAGCTCCGAGTGTTTAAACAGGCCTTTTAATTTTAATAACAGCATATGAGAAAGTGAAGTTATCCTATCTAGCAGTGCCCATATACACACTTTTACCTGACCTTAGAAACTGTAGATGGAAAGGTTCCATCTATAAATGTGTACGTTGTTTGTCTACTTTAAAACTTGAAGTGTGTGTGTGTGTGTGTAGCTTTTTACTACAAAGTTAACGAAGCAATTTCCCATTGACGAAGGACAGTCCAGAAACCATGTGTGCATCCTGGGTTCTAGCTGTCTGGCATCTCCAAAGTACACTCCTCTGAGGCCTTCCAGTGTGATTGTCAACAGTGGTAAACTGTTCCTCTAGGTTCCTGTGGTGAAAGTCAGGCGGCAACAGTCCTGTTTCTGAGGAAATTTCAGAGAGCGATATGGGCAGTTGTGACACTGTCCTATTGTAAAGGAGAATCTTGTACTGCCCTTCATAGAATGAAGCCAGTTATAATGCCTTCGAGAGTCCCAGAGTGGATGGTGCTAAGTGATCCCTATTCATTGCCTGGGAGAATAAGGGGCGCCTTGTTTGTTTAAAGGAACGAGATCCCTTTAGCAGGATCCAAGTGAATATCTTTTCTTCCTGCTTCAGGCAAAGGGAACGAGACTTAGCTCACGTTAAGCAATTCCTCAGGAGTCACACAGTGAGAGTCAGGGGTGGTGAGACAAGAACTCTAACTACACTTTGTCTTCTTTTGCTGCTGACCTATGTCACTCAGAACCCATACAGAGATGTCCCCAAAATTCTCACTGAAAGAGAAGAGTTAAGAGGAGTGTTTGTAGTGCGTACTTGCTTTAAAACTGGATAGGCAACTGTTCTTGGCTCCCGCTCCCACGTTTAGCCAAGGTCTCCTGGATGAAATGTGTGTCTCCTCAAAGCCTCCGCTCTCATTAGATACCCAAGTGTCTCTTTTCCAGAGTCTAGAGGATGGTCAGCAAAATAACCATATTACATAGTTTCTCTCAAAACACCCATGTTTCCTTAGGAATCACCCAGTTTCAATATATATGCATAAAGAACCCACATATGCACACACACACACACACACACATATATATGTAAATATCTAACTTTTATGTTTTATGTAAAAAATAAGTTTTTATTTTAAAAAACTAAAAAAAATCAGGGGAAAATAATGCTTTATTATTGAGCTATCCTTCATAATTAGGTTATTGTTATAAATAAATTTTTGTCTAGTGTCATTTTAGGTCCAGATTAATTTATACTAATTAAATCAGTCATGAGTAGTGACTGTACACACGATATGGTGTTCATTTAGTGTGACCCAATTATTTTCAGAGTAAACACATCAATCTTTTCACTGTGAAGTACTGTTTTAGATAGACCCCAGGGCTGACAGAGGTGATGGCGTGGACTCATGCCCACACTGGAGCATGAGTCTCTCTGGAGTCACTGCTGACATCTTACAGTCATGCACTGGCTCTAGTAACTGAATTGTGTGCTGTTCGCAACAGTGAGTCACAAATGTAGCGAAAGCAGGAGAGACCAACAGTGGCATCGCCAGCTCAGTCCGGGAAGCTTATCTTCCCATTCTGGCCCTGCCCTTTACTCTGCCTTAACAAAGCAACTGCTGGGAACGAAACAAAAACACACCTCCAAAAGATTAGAATAAGGTAACTCCCACTCTATCACGTGTCTAGGCAAAAGGGTATTCCAAGTTCGAATTTGTCCAACCTTTACACTGACAGATGAGCGTATGGTTGGGGGTGTGTTTGGGGGCGGGTAGGACAGAGACAGTGCAGTCTGACAGTGAGTGCTGGTATATTGAAAGGGCTGTGTGTACAGTTCACAGCTCTGTACAGAACTTAGAAGCTCTGCCCTGGCTCGCTGTACCACGTCGCGGGCTCTTAGCTTCTCACTGGTAGCATGATCCCATTGCAGGCAGTGTTTCTACGGGATACACACCACCTCCCTGCCTCGGCTTCGTGTGGAGCATCCTGCCGTCTAGATTCAGCCATGTGGCGGGGGAGGGGGAGCCACCACAAATTATGTGCAGAAAAAGAATGGTCGGGCCAGTTGAAGTGGCAGACAGTGGGGTGACTGCGGGTGTCCTCAGAGGGGTGATGACGGTGGGGTGACTGTGGGTATCTTCTGAGGGGTGATGACATTGATACATTGATACTGAAGTACAGATATTAGATAGTAGCTGAATCAGCAGGTACAAGAGCAGGCGCGGCCCACCCCGGCTTCTGCTGCTCGGTGTCTGACTGGAGAGTAAAGGGTCTGGGAATATAAGTGGGTGAATATCAACTACTATGAGAGTGAGTTTTGTATGCTACCTTGCAGCTTTGATACAGCCATTTGATTTGCACTTCGAGGGTGCCTCTAAGGGACACAGAAATCACTTCTGAATTTCTTTTCGAGCAACTCTAACACAGCACCTGGTTGCTCCATTTTCTCCCCCAGGGAGAATGAAGAGACATGACTTGTGCCGCAGCGCATTCGAACAGACATATGGGGTTGGGCCTCTCTGCTTACTAGGAAGCTGAGATTTGGAAGGGTGTTATGGTTTGTGGTCCAAGGATCAGGAATCATTGGATTATGTCCTACCTGTAGGCACCATCTGTTTAAAGGTTGAGAGAGAGGGGTGGGGAGAGAGAGAGAGAGAAAAAATATGTCTGTCTCTGTGTGAGACGTGAGGGTGTGTGTCAGTGTGGGTGGGTGTGGTGTTGATGGTGGTAGTCCTGGAATTTGAACCTAGGACCACAGTGCCTTACCACTGAGCTCCTATTCCTCATGTGCTGGGTATGTCATCGCAGATTCTAGTGCAGAATGTATAAAAAGGCAGGTATTTATCATATACTAGAACATTTTTATTGGCTATGGAGAGTGTTAAAAATGTTTTTCTTTCACTTTTTAAAAGTTAGCATAAAAGTGGCTTTCACTGTCCATTTCCACTTACGTTTATCATTATACTTGCTTCTAATGTGTCCCTTTTCTACTGCCCTCCCAAGTGCCCCTTGTACTACAGTTTTAAATACCTGAAATTTATGTTTTAGCTTTTCAATTCCTTTCAGGAAATTGCTCTCATAGTCTTTGTCAGCTACACTTCAGTCAAGGAGTTGCTTTGTCTAGACTATATGAAGAACTGCAAAACTCAAATACTCCTCAAACCCAACGCCGTTGCCCAACAAATGTGCCAGGGATCTTGACAGTGTGCAAAAGAAAGAAATCCAAATGGCCAGTGATACTTTACAAAGTAGGCAGTGTCGCTAGCCATCACATGAACGAAAACCACATTGAAATTTCATCTTACCCTAGCTAGGATGACCAAGGTCAAGAAAACCAAACAGTAACAGATGCTGGCGGGGATGTGAGGGAAGAAGAATCTTTTCCAACTGCTGGCGGGCGTGTAAATGAAAACACTAGAGAGATCAGTCAGTGTGGGGGCTTCTCAAACAGTCAGAACAGCCAGCTGCAGTGGGATGACGGAGCTCGGACACTCCTGAGCTCACACCCAAAAGGACTCGCATCCCACCACAGCGACACCTGCACTCACGGTCATTGCTGTTCTTTCCACTCTGGGAAGTGTCAGGGTCGCTGTTCTGTTGCTGCGAGGTGACACCTTGACCCAGATGTTTACCTGGGGACTTGCTCACAGCTCAGAGGGTAAGTCCGTGGTCATCATGATGGGGCCCATGGCAGCAGACAGGCATGGCGCCGGTGCACCAGCTGAGAGCTTACACCTGAGCCTCCTTCAGGCAGGAGGAGGCGGAAAGAGTACACAGGGAATGGTGTGAGTTGTTTGAAGCCTTCAAGGCTGCTCCCGGTGACACACTGCCTCCGACAAGGCCAAGTCCCTTAATCCTTCCTAAACAGTTCACCAACTGGGGACCGAGTCAGCAAACGTGAGTCTGGGGGACGGCCCCATTCAAACCACCGTAGACCCTTTGTTTGTTATCTCCCGATTCTTAGTCATTCTTAATGTGGTTCCTCAGTACCGGCTGATTTCTGCTGCTCCTCCTTAGCATCCGCACAACTGAAGCTTAACAGTAATTGCCAAACCACTAAATCAGAATTTTAGTTTTGGTTTACCTGCTGGGTCCAGTATTTGACTCATTCTTTGTCAACTTCTTTCCTGGGTTTTGGAAAATCCCTTTAATGATTACATCCCCATTTTTTTCTTGCCCCGGTTGCCTCTTTTTGGGCACTGGTTCTCTTCCTACTTACAAGTCCTTTTTTAAAAAAGGGATTTGTCAAGAGACCTAATTTACAAACCATATAGCTCATCTATTCAAAGTGTGGTTGTTTCCAGTGAATTCATGATTGAACAGACATACACAATTAGACTTTGAATGTCCATCACACCGAAGGGAAACCCATGCTGGCGGTCTGTCTGTCTGTCCCCTTTGCTTTCTTCTTCCTCTGAGCCTGAGGAAGCCGTCAGTCTTCTTCTGTCTTAGATTTGCTGTGCCTTACTTCTTTCCCCTTCAGGTTTTCTCTGTGGACTTTCTCCACAGGTACTGTATGATTTTTATCTTCATGTGACCTTATCTTCATCTTCCCTCTCATTTCTGGCCTCCAGAACGAGAGTCAATACTATCTTTTTGCTTGTTTTTGTGTAGATGTCCCCATAGCTTGTTGAGATTAACTATGTAAGAAACGGAATGTCTCAATTGATCGCTGTATCTCCGCTTACCTTCCCACTGTGGCTCAGGCTGCCCCCATCCCCTCTACCCTATCTTATTTATAAGTCTGGACTCTGACTTTCTTACTCTCACCGTTGCCAACTCCTTAGCTTGAGCTGAGTCGTAATCATCTGACAAAGCCTTTGCATCCCCTCTGCAGTCTATTTACACTAAGTGAATAAGGTTCATTCTAGAAAAATAAGTCTTAAGACCCTTCATCAGTCCTGCAGACAATTACAGTCTAATAATTAAAAGCCCACACAAAATAGAGCATTAACGAACGTGTTTATATTCTCAGGGGTGGCTGTGGGCTCACTTCAGTTATACTTTGCCTTTGCTGGTCTTTGGTACAAACTTGCCTTTCCTCAGTGGCATGGTTTGAATATGCTTAGCTAGGAAGTAGCACTATTTGGAGTAGGTGTGTCACTGAAGGGGTGGGCTTTAAGACCCTCATCCTAGCTGCCTGGAAATCAGTCTTGCACGAGCAGCCTTCAGATGATGAGGTCGAACTCTCAGCTCTGCCTGCACCATGTCTGCCTGGATGCTGCCATGCTCCTGCCTTGATGATACTAAACTGAACCTCTGAACCTGTAAGCCAGCCCCAATTAAAGGTTGTCCTTCTAAGAGTTGCCTTGGTCATGGTGTCTGTTCACAGCAGTCAACCTTAATTAAGACACTCATAATTGCACTGTGGTAATGGAGTTCCATGTGTGCAAGAAAGGATGGAAGAAAGGAAGGGGGAAGGGAAGGGACAGAGCCAACCAACAGTGTATATCTGGAAAGAGGTCTTTGCTTGATACTGGTCAGTTAGCTTGCAGCTTTTCATTGGCTAGCCTCTCACAAGGCCACCTCTCTCTGCAGAAGATGCTTAGCTGTGAAATTTGATTCCTTGGTAGCATCTTCAGGGGAGACTGCCAGGAGGGTGTTGGGTAAACCACCAACCACTCTTCCCTGTCTAAAATCTATTTTCTTCAAGGTCTGGTCTCCCACCGTCTACCCTTTCTGCAGTGTCCTTTTAAGATTATAGTTACTGCTCACCGTGTTACCAGTTGAGGAAAACCTTTCCATTTCCTCTGTTCTGTGACTCCTACAGAAACAAAACCATTCAACCAACAGATAGCGACTCTTTAAGCCCAGTTCATAACTCCTCAAAACCCAGATCATCTCTTGAGGACACTCTCTTATCTCCCTTCTCAGAATGATTGGTGAGCGTCTTGCTGGAGCTTTCTTTTAAAGATTTATTCATTGTTATATGTGAGAGACACACCAGGAGAGGACATCAGATCTCATTACGGATGGTTGTGAGCCACCATGTGGTTGCTAGGATTTGAACTCGGGACCTTCAGCAGAGCAGTCAGTGCTCTTAACCACTGAGCCATCTCTCCATCCCTTGCTGAAGCTTTCTCTTGTCTCTCCTAACAATACTCCAAGGGTCTTGAAGGCAGCCTAACCTCTACCTCAGATCTCAGTGGCCAGGATAGAGTGAAGTTCATTAAAAGTTAATGAATGAGTAGTTGAGGTGTTCTGTAAGTCATTTTAAATTCTTAGTTCTTACATATTTTGTAATTTTCTAAATATTCTATATCCCCTTTTTTCCTTGAAGGATAAGAGACAAATGATTACACTTAGATAGCAATAAGTCAAATAAAACCTCTTGAAAAAAAATCTCACCAAGAGAACGGGTCAAGGCGAAGAAGGAACATCTGCGTTTGACCAAGAGAATAATTGGAAAGATCCATCAAGGATGCAGACAGAACAGTTAAGAATGGACAAGTGGAAATTCCGGGATACAGGCACCACCATGGAAAGATGGCCTCTGTAGACAATGGCATAGAGAGATTAGAAGAATATGCTTCTAAAGGGAGAGAAGGTATTTTCAAAAGAACCTAATAGAAAAGGTCCCAGAGTTAGAGGAAAAAAAAAATACAACCCAGATGCATGAGGAAAATCAAATATAAACGAACACCTTTACCCCCCAGCATAATACTATTGGGTACTTTTAATAATCTTCAATATCAGATTGACAAGCCATCATAACTCAGAGTCAGTAAAGAAATATCTGAATTAAATGACAGTTTTGATTAAATGGACTTAACAGACAGCTACAGGACTTTACACCCAAACAATGTGAATACATACTCTTTCTCAGCAACCATGAGGCTTTATCCAAAATAGGTCACATATAAGAACATAAAGCCTCAACAAATGCAAGGAAGTTAAAACAATCTTCCCTTCCCCACCCTGAGTTTTTTTTTTTAATTTTTTCTTTTCTTTTTGAAGACAAAGTCACCAAGCAAACGGCAACAGTGTTAGGTAGCTCTGGCTGTCCTGGAGTTCACCGTGTAGAGCAGGCTGGCCTCAAACTCACAAAGATCTTGTCTCTGTCTCCCAAGTGCTGGGAATAAAGATGTAAGCTACTTCGTATGCGTGACCCTAAAATAATCTGTATCCTATCTGATCACAATGGCATAGTAAAACAAATTAACAGCAGGAGAAACCCTTGAGGGAACATAAACACATGAGATTAAACACATCACTGTTGAATAATGAATGGGTCCTAGAGGAATCCAAGAAGAGAATAAATTTTTATTTACAATTAATTGAAAGTTACAAAACAATGCACCCAGACCTATGGGATATAAGAAAGGCAGGCCTAAGAAGGAAGTATATAGCTCTAAGTGTGCACATCAAGAAATAACAGAGATGCCAAATAAATAACTTAATGGTATGGCTTAGTCTCCTAGGAGGCAGGGGTCAGGAGGCAGGGGAGGGGCGGGAAAGAGGAACAAGCCCCCAACCCTGTCAGTAGACAGAAATGAGGAAAATCAGGACAGAAATGATGAAGTGTAAATGAATAAGACAGTATAAGGAACTGGCAAAGAGTTGGTCATTGAAAAGAAAACAAGATCAAACCCTTAGTTAATTAGTTTTGGTTATCAACTGAGCACAACCTTGAGTCACCTGCAAAGGAAGAATCTTAATGAGGGATTACTTACCCTGTGTTGGCCTGTCTATGGGCATCATCTTAATTGAGTTCTCTGATGTGCAAAGACCCAGTCCATGGTGAGCAGCACCATCTTCTAGACAGGAGGTCCTGAACTACAGAAGAGGGAAGAATTAAACTGAGTGTGAGCGAGTTGATGTTCCTGCTGTGACAGACAGCACCATGGAACTGTGAGGTAAAATAAATCTTTCTCTTCAGGTGCTTTTAGGCAGGGTATTTTACCACAGCAGCAGAAATGAAAATAGGACCAAAGAGAAGAGCTAAGTTAATAAAAAATAATTATGGAAAGGGAACCATTACCACAGATACTAATGGAGTTATAAGAATCACTGGGTGATATGTTAAAAAAAATCTACTCCTCTGGGTATATGCCCAGGAGTGGTATAGCAGGATCTTCTGGAAGTGAGGTGCCCAGTTTTCGGAGGAACCGCCAGACTGATTTCCAGAGTGGTTGTACCAATTTGCAACCCCACCAGCAGTGGAGGAGTGTTCCTCTTTCTCCACACCCTCTCCAACACCTGCTGTCTCCTGAATTTTTAATCTTAGCCATTCTGACTGGTGTAAGGTGAAATCTCAGGGTTGTTTTGATTTGCATTTCCCTAATGACTAATGAAATTGAGCATTTTTTAAAATGCTTCTCCGCCATCCGAAGTTCTTCAGGTGAGAATTCTTTGTTTAACTCTGTACCCCATTTTTTAATAGGGTTGTTTGGTTTTCTGGAGTCTAACTTCTTGAGTTCTTTATATATATTGGATATTAGCCCTCTATCTGATGTAGGATTGGTGAAGATCTTTTCCCAATTTGTTGGTTGCCGATTTGTCCTCTTGATGGTGTCCTTTGCCTTACTTTGTAATTTTATGAGGTCCCATTTGTCAATTCTTGCTCTTAGAGCATATGCTATTGGTGTTCTGTTCAGAAACTTTCTCCCTGTACCGATGTCCTCAAGGGTCTTCCCCAGTTTCTTTTCTATTAGCTTCAGAGTGTCTGGCTTTATGTGGAGGTCCTTGATCCATTTGGATTTGAGCTTAGTACAAGGAGACAAGGATGGATCAATTCGCATTCTTCTGCATGCTGACCTCCTATACCCAGAGAATTCCCCACCATGTAATAAGGATACATGCTCTACTATGTTCATAGCAGCCCTATTTATAATTGCCAGATGCTGGAAAGAACCCAGGTATCCCTCAACAGAAGAGTGAATGCAAAAAATGTGGTATATCTACACAATGGAGTACTATTCAGCCATTAGAAACAATGAATTCATGAAATCCTTAGGCAAATGGATGGAGCTAGAGAACATCATACTAAGTGAGGTAACCCAGACTCAAAAGGTGAATCATGGTATGCACTCACTAATAAGTGGATATTAACCTAGAAAACTGGAATACCCAAAACATAATCTACACATCAAATGAGGTACAAGAAGAAAAGAAGAGTGGCCCCTTGTTCTGGAAAGACTCAGTGAAGCAGTATTCAGCAAAACCAGAACGGGGAAGTGGGAAGGGGTGGGTGGGAGGACAGGGGGAGAGAAGGGGGCTTACGGGACTTTCGGGGAGTGGGGGGGGCTAGAAAGGGGGAAATCATTTGAAATGTAAATAAAAAATATATCGAATAAAAAATTTTAAACAACAACAACAAAAAATCTACTCCACTAAGCTGTACAATTTAAAGAAGCAAATGCATTTCTAGATGCATGCGACCCTGACAAAATTAAGCAAGGCAGGAGAAAATTTTAAAGATGTATAGTAAGCAGTCAGATTAACATAGTAATTTAAAATGTCCTGTCTGCTTCCTGTTGAGGCCGCCATTGGAGAGCAGCAGCCATGGCCCGTGCTGTCCAGAGAACAGGGTCATAAGGTATCAAAGCTGAGGCTCAGCCAGCTCTGCTGGCGCCTCACCCAGCACACCAAGTTCCTGATGGACACGATCCAGGAGGTTTGCAGCTTCATGCCCTACCACTGGCGTACCGTGGAGTTGTGCAAGGTGTTCAAGGGCAAGCCTGTGATCAGGTTCATCGAAAAGGGTGGGCGTGCACATCCACACCGAGAGGAAGCGGGAGGCAATGGCCAAGAATGGCTGATGCCTCATAAACATTTAGGCTGCACAGATGGATGGATGGATGGATGGATGGATGGATGGGTGGGTGGGTGGGTGGGTGGGTGGATGGATGGATGGATGAATGGATGGGTGGATAGATGGGTGGGTGGGTGGCTGGCTGGATGGGTGGGTGGATGGGTGGATGGATGGATGGGTGGATGGATGGATGGGTGGGTGGATGGATGGATGGATGGGTGGATGGATGGATGGGTGGGTGGGTGGATGGATGGATGGGTGGGTTGGTGGATGGATGGGTGGGTGGGTGGATGGATGGATGGGTGGGTTGGTGGATGGATGGGTGGGTGGGTGGATGGATGGATGGATGGATGGATGGATGGGTGGGTGGATGGATGGATGGATGGGTGGGTGGATGGGTGGGTGGATGGATGGGTGGGTGGATGGATGGGTGGGTGGATGGATGGATGGATGGGTGGATAGATGGGTGGGTGGGTGGGTGGGTGGATGGATGGGTGGGTGGATGGATGGGTGGGTGGGTGGGTGGATGGATGGATGGGTGGATGGATGGATGGGTGGATGGATGGGTGGGTGGATGGATGGATGGGTGGGTGGGTGGATGGATGGATGGATGGGTGGGTGGATGGATGGATGGATGGAT
Organism: Apodemus sylvaticus; assembly: GCF_947179515.1. Taxonomy (NCBI): domain Eukaryota; kingdom Metazoa; phylum Chordata; class Mammalia; order Rodentia; family Muridae; genus Apodemus; species Apodemus sylvaticus. The sequence continues at coordinate 103,567,588 of NC_067480.1, forward strand.
TGGTGGGTGGGTGGATGTATGGATGGGTGGGTGGATGGATGGATGGGTGGATGGATGGGTGGGTGGGTGGATGGATGGATGGGTGGATGGATGGATGGGTGGGTGGGTGGGTGGGTGGGTGGGTGGATGGATGGATGGATGGATGGATGGGTGGATGGGTGGATGGATGGGTGGATGGGTGGATGGGTGGATGGATGGGTGGGTGGGTGGATGGATGGATGGGTGGATGGGTGGGTGGATGGATGGATGGGTGGGTGGGTGGATGGATGGATGGATGGATGGGTGGGTGGATGGGTGGATGGATGGATGGATGGATGGGTGGGTGGGTGGGTGGATGGATGGGTGGATGGATGGATGGATGGGTGGATGGGTGGGTGGATGGATGGATGGATGGATGGGTGGGTGGGTGGGTGGGTGGATGGATGGATGGATGGATGGGTGGATAGGTAGGTAGGTAGATAAGATAGAGGTAGGGAGATAGGTGGATAGATAGGTAGATATATTGATAGTAAGTAGGAAGATAGCAAGGTAGGTAGATAAGTAGATAGCTAGATGGTAGATAGGTAGAGAGCTAAATAGGTGGATTGATAGATTAATTGAGCAATAATAAGTAGGTAGATAGATATTAAGTAGGTAGATAGGTTGATTGATAATAGATCAGTAGATAGATAGACAGTCCTGACTAAAACACGGGCTCATATGAGTTTATGGTAAATTATCAGACTTCTAATGAAGAACATTACCAGTGCTTCTCAAAGGATTCCATAGAGTAGAAGGGGAAGGAGTGCCACCCACCTGTTTATGAAACTGTGTTACACTGACACCAAAACCAGATAAAGTCGCAACACCAAAGAAAATTGGGGACCAATTTCTCTATTGAATATAGACACAAAAAAATTAAAAAAAAAAAACACAAAAGAGACCATTCCCATGATAGAGCTGGTCTTGTTTCAGAGATGCAAGATGGTCTAATATGTGTAAATCATTAAATGGAATGAATTACATAAATGTCCTCAGGGAAAGATTGAATGTCTAAGCACAGAAAGCGTTTATGACAAATTCAAGCATCTCTCCATGGGGAGGGATTTCCCTGAGGAAGCGCAGATTAGAAGGAACATACTTCATCGTGAAGGCTACACATGAAACCCTATAGCCAGTGTTACAGTGACTAGGAGAAAACTCAAATAATTGCCACTAAAATCAGGAGCAAGCCGAGGATGCCTGCCCCTCCACTCCCCCTCGCTCCAGCACTGGAATTCTCATCTAGAGCAATAGGATGAGAGAAGTAAATGAAAAAGCTACAGATTGGGAAGGAAGACGTCAGAGCGCCATATTGGGAGGTGTCGTGACTCTATACATAAGAGACCCTAAGGACTCCACCAGGAGACTCTTAGATCTGGCAAACCCTTTCAACAAGTTAACTTACAGAGATCAGTAGCTTTCCTACCGATATCACATGTACCAAGAAAGAAATTAGGAAAACAACCCCATTCAAAGTACTTTCAAAATAAAATAAAACAGAATACTTTGGAATGCACTTAGCCAAGGAAGTGAAGGACTTCTACAAGGAAAATATTGAAACATTGAAGAAAGAATTGAGGAGAAGGCTAGAAGTAGCTAGCTTTGGATTACATACCTAGTTTGAGATTGTTCTGTATAAAATCCCTGACTCCTTTAAACTTATGTCACCATTTTATCAATAATCTTGTTCAAATGGCTTCTCATGGCACTGCTATGGTCTGTCTGCTCCCTCTAGACTGCTGTTCTGTTTTATATTTTGTTGACATCATGAGATTTGATGTAACAGATGACTCAGTGTCCACCTGAAAAGCCCTGGCTTTTTTGTTTTTTAATTGAAGGGATTTTTTTTTTTTACAAAGCTTTATTTATTATTATATGTGACTACACTGTAACTGTCTTCAGACACACCAGAAGAGGGCTTCAGATCTCATTACAGATGGTTGTGAGCCACCTGTGGTTGTGGGATTTGAACTCAGGACCTTCGGAAGAGTAGTCAGTGCTCTTAACCGCTGAGCCATCTCGCCAGCCCTGAAGGGATTTTAATATACTGTAGGAATTTTGAAAAGAAAGTTTAATGTGTAACACTTTCATTTTAAACTGTAATCTCCCAAAAGACCTGTTAAGTATATATGGGATTATATCCTGGTTTGTGTTTTAAGCAATTTCTCTTTTAGCTGATAATTGCCATTCAGTTCCAATGCCTGGATTTATGTTTTGTTTATAGTCATATTTGTGCCAAGGGGTATCACGAGGTGATCTTACAAGAAATGATCAGGGACAGTTTTTATGTGTGTCGTACACATCCGTGCTAGGTGAGGGCCCAGTGCTGTGCTTTGCTGATTAGTCTGCTCACATATGTTGAGATAACTTAATGAAGAACATCAGAAATATCAAAATAAATTTAACATGTCGCTCATTGCTCTTATCTTTAAAATACTTGGAATTGTTAAAGGCATAAATTATAATACCTTCTTACAGAGTTTATGATACATGTGGATATAATGACTACTAATGGAGAATAAGAAATTAAATGAACTCCCTCTATGACTGGAAAGAGTCTGTTTTGCAAAGCTCAATAAAATTAAGGATGCAGGTTTCACCCCAGAAAAACCAAGAGAAGATGATGTGAAGGCAGTGGGTCAATGCAGATAGAATTCTAAAACATCTAAATGACCCGAGGAGGTCAGGAAGGAGAGCACACTAAATAGGAAACAGAGGAGAGAGCTGAGCACAACACTGTGTGGGAGCACCTGAGGTGGGAGGATGTCTGGAGCCCAGGAGCTAAAGACCCTCCTGGACAACAAAGCAAGGGACCAAGCCAAGACCCCCAAATAGCTAACAACCCACCCAGACAACCCACCCACCCACCAGGACCCCAGAAAACCCACCTGCCCACCCACCCACCCACCCACCCACCAGGACTCCAGACAAACCACCCATCCACCCACCAGGACTCCAGACAAACCACCCACCCACCAGGACCTCAGACAACCCACCCACCCACTCACCCACCAGGACCCCAGACAACCCACCCACCCACCCACCAGGACCCCAGACAACCCACCCACCCACCAGGACCCCAGACAAACCACCCACCCACCCACCAGGACCCCAGACAACCCACCCACCCACCAGGACCCCAGACAATCCACCCACCTACCCACCAGGACTCCAGACACCCTACCCACCCACCAGGACTCCGGACAACCCACCCACCCACCCACCCACCAGGACTCCAGACCACCCACCCACCCACCCACCCACCAACCCACTCACCCACCCACCCACCAGGACCCCAGACAAACCCACCCTCCCACCCACCCACCAGGACCCCAGACAACCCACCCACTCATCAGGACCCCAGAGTACCCACCCACCAGGACCCCAGACAATCCACTCACCCACCAGGACTCCAGAGAAAATACACTGAAAATCGCAGAGGTACAGACATCAAATCATCATGTCTTTTGGCTACATTAAATATTAGAGAGCTAAACAAATATTCTAATTGTGGTAGAGATTACTGTAACCAATAAACAGCAAGGCGTGACTGTACACTATTTACAAGGGATAGATTTTAAGAATAAAGACAGATGGCCAGGCTGTGGTGGCGCACGCCTTTAATCCCAGCACTTGGGAGGCAGAGGCAGGTGGATTTCTGAGTTCGAGGCCAGCCTGGTCCACAGAGTGAGTTCCAGGACAGCCAGGGCTATACAGAGAAACCCTGTCTTGGAAAAAAAAAAAAAAAAAGACAGATTGGGCTGGTTCAGGTGGTAAAGACACTTGCCACCAAACCTGAGTCCAGTTTTTGGGACCCAAATATTAGGAAAACAGATATCCTCTGACCTCTTCATGCCAGCTATGGCATATTCACATGAACACACACACACACACACACACACACACTCATAAATAAAAATATTTATTTAAAATATGCAAAAATACAGAGGGCCTGGTAATGCAGCTCAGTAGGCAGATTACTTGTCTAGCATTCATGGATTTCTAATGCTGGGTAAACCGGGTGTGCACACCTATAATCCCAGTATCAGGAGATAGAAGCATGGCCTTCCTCAATGACATAGCAAGTTGGAGACCAGCGTAGGCTACATGAGACCCTGTCTGAAAGAAAAAGGGAGAATAAAAAAGAAACCAAAGACACATTGAAAGTGCATGAGTTAAACAATTATTAGGAAGTCATAATCCTAAGTGTGTACATAACCAGCAACAACCTCTACAAGTTTAGAGTGAACATGAGAAACAATGGCGAAATAGATGTTGGGTAATAGGTTATTAGCAAGGTCAATAAAAGTCAGAATTGGTAGAGCATCCACATAGCAGGTGGCAGATTTAACCTCACTCAAGGGCACACCCACAGACTTTGACTGTATTGTGGGAGGTGGGGTATTACCGAGACAGGATTTCTCTGTGTAACAGCTCTGGCTGTCCTGGAACTTGATTTGTAAACCAGGTTGGCCATCAAGATACATAGTAATTTTAAGGAATTGAAATCTTACAGGTTAATTTTTGTTCATATCAAGTTTAAATCAGTAACAAGATTTCTACAAAATGCCATAAAGTTGTAAAATAACACGCTTCTGTATAATCTGTGCATCAAAATAGAAATTGTAACTGAGATAAGAAGACTTCTGAGCTAAGTAAAAATGGAAACAGAGTATCAGAGCAGTCTTGAAGGAAACATGCTGCTTCACACAAGAAACAAGAAAGGCCCCAAGTAGTTCATAGATGCTCAGTAGTGTGCAAGGGGGGAGGGGCAGAGCAATTACAAATTAAAAAGAAAGCTAAGAACAAACATGGATGAGAGAAGACACAGTAAAAGCAGCAAAGGCGAAGTTGGGTCTTCGAAAAGATCAAATTTATTGCTAGGTAGCACAGCCTTTAATCCCTGTACCAGGGAGGCAGAGGTAGTCAGATTTCTGAGTCCAAGGCCAACTTGCTCTATAGAGTGAGTTCTAGGACAGCCAAGGTTGCCCAGAGAAATCTTGCCTTGAAAAAAACAAAACAAAACACACCCCCTTTATCCCCCAATAAAAGAAAGAGAAAGAAAAGATCAAATTTAAATATCTTAGGTATGACAGAAGAAAGTGGAGGCTCTGGTTCTGAGAATGAGGCTTTTAGGAGGAAATAAAAGAATGAAAACTTAAAAGTAAATAAATTGATGAATAAAAAAAGGCAAAGAAAATTTAGGCCAACCTTGGAAGCAAGAAGAGACCTTATTTTGCCTGAGAAGTTTGCTGGAAGGTCTGGCTACATTATAACCAGGGTGCAAGACCCAGCTGCACTGTGTCCAGAGTGTGAGTGTGCAGGGCTTTTGAGCAGGGAGGGGTATGGGGCGCTGGGGTGGTGGTGGGAGGGTTGTGGGGTGGTGGGGGTGTGGGGTAGAGTAGTGGTAGCTAAGGTTAGGGAAAGGGGAAGGGAATGTTGTTAGGGGCAGTCTTGGGAAATGAACTGTTTTTCTGGTTAAACTGGTTTTGGAACTGCAGGGGAGGGGCTCACAGGCGGCTGCCAGGTGTCTAGGGTGGGGGTCAGTGCTTGTCAGGCAGCCTCTGGGGACTGAACAAACAGCTGACTTCCTGGACCTCTGAGCCCAGCAGAGGGCCTTAGTTTTAGGGGAGGGGAATTTTCCTTTTATGGTTATAGTCATCCACAGACGTGACAGCTAAAATATGGGTGTTTGTTCATGCCAAAGATTTGGTAACAGCTTTGATGAAACTACTGAAATATTCTTTATGGCAATACTGAGATGATTTGCATCGTTCTGTGTTTCTTTGCTTGTAAAGCCTGACCCCTCCCCTGAGAACCTCCTAGTCCTGGGGTCAGGGACCACAAGTTAAGAGTTGCTATTTTAGATAGATACATTCTATGTAGCCTTGTTCCTCAGCGAATGTGATACTCAATATAGATGTACATATGTATAACTGTAACGTTTTTTCCTTTAGAAGATTTTTATCTAAGTGTGAAAAACTTTCTGACAATATTTCTTTCATAAAACTATGACATTTTTAGCAGGGCCGTAGCGGTGGTGCACACCTTTAATCCCAGCACTTGGGAGACAGAGGCAGGCAGATCTTTGTGAGTTCTAAGACAGCCTGGTCTATAGAGTGAGTTACAGGACAGCCAGGACCACACTGAAAAACCCTGTCTTGAAGGAAAACAAACAAATCTACCAATCAAACAAAAAGCCTGGCATTTTTGACATTGTGATTAAATTTCTCGTTATATTTCTTTTTCTAAGTTTTTAAGATTTATTTTGTGTATGAGTGTTTTGCCTACATGAATGTAAGTGCACAGTGTCTTTGCCTGGTGCCAGCAGAGGTCCGAAGAGTGTAGCAGAGGCCCTAGAACTTGACTTGTGGTGGCTATGAGCCACCCTGTGGGTGCTGGGAACTGAACTCTGTAAGAGCAGCCAGTGCTCTTAATCATTGAGCTGTCTCTCTAGACCCAATTATATTTCTGTCTGGCTTTACTTTTATTATTGTTGTTGTTATTATTATTATTGGAGATCTATAAAAATAAGTTTATAAAACTGTTGTGACTTTATCTGGGAGACGTGAACTGATGTTGTAAGACTCTGGCGAGCCTTAACTTACCCGAGACCCCTGGAGTGAACAACATGGAGATGGGAATCGATGCAAAAGCAAGAGGAGTTTTATTTAATCCAGCATGCTGTGGTCGCCCTGCACTTGGGGAGAGAGTGACCAAATGCAGCCCACCCAGAGTGTTTTTATATGGGGCAGCCGCCATTAGACACAATGTGATTGGCAGAACAGTGTGACTTTTAAACTGATTGGTCCTTAGGGAATGAGGTAGGGGCCAATGGTTGCAGAATAACTCTGGGCCTCCCCTACCCCCCAGGGACCTCCCTGTGGTCTGAGGAATGTAATTTAGCCCCTCCCTTCCAGAGGGGAGGGGACTGGTGGAATTTTCCAAAGTTTTTGAGCTGACCTCTTCAGTGTCTGTTCACTCAGATGGGGCACTGAAGATAGACCACGACAGTGACTTCACTCTGTTAGCTTAGTGAGTTTATTCAAGCTCCTTATAGGAGAAATAGGGGTGACTCAAAGGCTTCATCACCTCAGCCACATCTCAGCCAGCGAGGTGATGACTCAGGACTGACCTGCTGGCAGCTTCTAGCAGCATCCTCTCTCCAGCAACTGTTTACTGCTTATATAATACTGGGGGAGGAGGGGCTTGCAGAAAGCTTTTTGTAAGTTTCCCTCACTTCCTGAGTCTTCTAAGCTTCTTCCCCAATCTGGGGAGGAAGGAGTGTTAAAATTTGGAGGAAATAGCTGCAAAACAAAAATAAATAGAAATAAAACATAAACTTTACCAAATTGGCTCAGCCAGTGTCCTGGACTGTGGACAGAGCCAGGATGTGAGGGGGAGGGCTTCCTGAGCTTTGTGTGTGCTTCTCTAGAGAAGTCTGTCTGTCCAGAGTTCTGTATCCAGCCCCACCCCCTTTCTCCTCATGACTCAGAACTGCTCCAACTCTTCCAGTTTTGACTTTCCGGCTCTTTTTCTGACCACATACTCTCCCGATTCTGAGACATCACGGCATCATCTAGTCTCCTCACTGCTGCAGATGCTCGAGAAAGCCAGCTGTGGTGTTTGATTTCTGTTGGGAGCTTGACTAGATTAATAAACACCTACATACCTTTGGTGAGAATGTGAGGGTGTTTCCAGAGAGGATTGACCAAGGACCGAGGGTTCTCGATGAAGGAGATGGAAAAGGAGAAAGGCTGCCAAACTCTGGCATTCCTTCCTGTTTCCTCATTGGTGCCTTGGACCAAACTACTTAAAATGGTGGCTTAAGAAATTAGCCATTTGGCTTGGCTCGTGTGGGTGGCTTGGGCTGTGTCGAGTTCTTGTCTGGGTGATTCTCTGCTGATCTGAGCAGGTGCTCACTCCTGTGTTCTTGAGCCAAGTCTGACCCACTGTGGTTCCTTACACACAGCCTGCCAATTGCTGGCAAGCTGATAGAGTTTGGTTCCTATGTCGTTAAAGGTGGGTACAAAGCGCCGGATGTGGAATGCTGGAGACCTTGAGATACAAGCACGGCACTGACAAACCTTTCCTACTTTCTCCCTTCACAAGGTTTTCTAATTTCCGTTTTTCCACACACATGGAAATTACTTGTAGCTAAAAATCTTTTTTTTTTTTTTTTTGGCTAAAATCTTTAGACCTAACAATTTACACTTTTTATTAGGTAATAAAATCCATTATTGCTGCACACTGAAAATTAATAAAAATGAATGCTTATCTCATCCCGCATCCAATTTTATTGAGATACCGATGACCAGTTTTATAATATTTTTTCATAAATTCCAGGAAGATTATCCATGTCTGTTTGCAGTCAGCCTTTGTTCTCACCCAGATTAGAGACATCTAATCTGCTTTCAGTGTCTGTTGGTCTGTCTTTCCTTGACACTAGCATTAGTAAAGTCACACGGCTAGACAGAGATGTCATCTTCTGAGGAGCATGAAGAAGGCTCTGACTATAGAGCAGGCACCTGACTATAAACGCCAAGGGGCGTGGATTGTTCTCTCTCCCCAGAAGTGCGAGCCGTGGCTTTCACGAGCTTCTCTGAACGTTCTCAAAGCTAACATCCCACGCAGGACTGGAGAGTAGTAGAAACCAGACCTCGTGGTTTAACGATATTTAGGTTTCTGTTTGTGACTGTTTCATTTTTAAAAACGAAGTATAAATAAACAGGGATAAATATGGCCCAGGGAGACCAGGAGAGCTGGGGAGTGGAGGCGCACGCCTGTAATCCCAGCACTCGGGAGGCAGAGGCAGGTGAATTTCTGAGTTTGAGGACAGCCAGGGCTACACAGAGAAACCCTGTCTGGGGGGGGGGGGAGAGAAAGAAAAGAAAGAGACCAGAAGACAATGGGAGGTGCTAGAGGACGGGCAAGAGGACACAGGGCATGCAGGACAAGAGGACACAGGACACGCATGGGGGAAGAGCCTGGAGGCCAGGGCTGCACTGGCAGGAGAGGAGGGAGGGAGTGTGGAGAGGGAAGGGGGCTCTGGGAAACCCTCTGCGTCCAAGAAAGCAGAGTGTCCACCACCGCAGAGTGTGCCGATTTCCTTGATGAACCAATTAAAAGTAAGATGACGGTTTTTATTAATCATTTTATTTATTCACATTTCAAAAGTTGTCCTCCCTTCCAGGTCCCTCCTCCACGAGCCCCTCCCACCCCATCCACCTCCTCTTTGCCCGCCCCCCCCCCAACCTGTAAGATAACTTTTTTAAGAGGTTGACATTTTATCAACGTGGAGGACTCTCTTGCTTTGCTTTGGAATGTCTTCCAACAGGAAGGTCCGCTTACAAAGCTTGCAAAGGCTCTCTGCCCCCCCCCCAGCAGCTCCTTCACCGCAGGGGCTGAGGGGGTCATGCTGAATGCTTTTGAAATCACTTCAAGAGTTGATCGGTTATTTACTTAAAACTTGAAACTTGTTAATGGTCTACTGCTTTGTCGCCGCCTGCCATCTTTGTTGCTGTCATCATTTTTTTGAAGTGGTCTGTCATGCAGTCCGAGCTATCCTACGTAGCCGAGGATTACTACTGTGAACTTCAGACCCTCCTGCCTCTACCCCCTGCTTGTTGAGATTTCTGTGCCGAGGATTACAACTGTGAACTTCAGACCCTCCTGCCTCTACCCCCTGCTTGTTGAGATTTCTGTATTTCTTTTCCCTTGTGTAAATGTTCAGCTATTCTGGGTAAACTCATCAATAATCATGACTCATCAGTAATCTCTAAAAATCTGCAGGTAGTTCTTTTAAATCTCAGTCTGATTGATTTCAGACATTGAAGGCGCTTTCTGAATGAGAAACACAAAGAAGGAGAGATTCCTGAGAGCTCTGCGTAATGAAAATTGGAATCTGTAGTACTGTGGGCTCTGTGCAGCAGCGTGGTCTCTGAGCCTCGAGTGGCCTTGGTTGGTGGTCTCTGGCCACTTATTCCTCTCCCTGACCACAGGTGTAGAACAGGGCAGAATACTCGGAGCATACGATGGAGAATTGTAAAACAAACAAACAAACAAACAACAAACAAAACTCCACAGGAACAGGCTGAAGTTGATAATTCCTAAAGCTAAACACCATACTTTGTCCATTAACTTGACATTTTTTGACCTACAGTATCAAAGTAGTGGACAGCAAGGTGGCCTAAATCCAGGGGTGCGTACTGAACTACAAGAGAAGCATCCTGATTCAGGCTTGAGGGGGAAAATAGTTACTTATAAGACTCAGAAGCTGCAGACACATTTCATTTTCTCTGCTCCATAATCCCTGGGCCTCAAGTAGTAATACCATAGGCAGATCCCAAAAGAAGCCAAACAAAACAAAAGAAGACAAAAGCCAAAACCCAAAACCAAACAAAAACCAAAACCAGAATAACAACAAAGAACAAAAACCAAAGTCCCTCACCCCTATCCCCCAAACCCTTACCAGAGACCAGGGCAAACTGTCATTGCAGTTTTCTGCTTCTGTATGCTGCCCCTTGGCTCTGATGCGAATGGTTGCATGCATCACAAAAGTATGTGACAGAACAGGAAAACAAGGATCCACTCTGAAGGATACACAGACAGAAGTGGAACCCCAAAGCCAAACTGAACAGCTTAGTTGAAAGGAACAGATTTCTAGAAAGCAACTTCAGAGGGCAGTCTGAAGAGACGTCCAGCACTCTTCAGCTGAACTGGTAACTCAGGTCTCCCTGCAAAGGAAACCCCAGTCCCAGATATTTTCACCGGAGAACTCTATCAAAAAGATAAAAAATAATTAATGTCGACCAGCCACAAAGTTGGAAAAGACACACTGAAAATGTGTTATTGACTCAGAAACCCATATTTAAATTTTGAGGGAAAAAAAAGACAAGTCTTTCAATAAGTGGGAAAGATAATCACAGATCATAGGAAGATATTGGGAATCATGTATCTAGTAAAAGACCTGTATCCAGTAGTTAAAAGCTGATAAAACTCATTAAGAAGAAAAGCAACAAATTTTAAAATAGGCAATCCTTTGGTAACAAGTTTACAATCCTTTGGTGGTCTGGGAACAGCTAGCAAGCGCGGGAAGGAAGGATGGATGTCCAGCACCTGGGCTGGCACAGTTTGTAGGGAAATGCTTGCTGTCACCATGCGGTGACCAGGAAGAGCTGTGCAGTCAGAGACTGAGAACTCTTCACAGTCAACAGCCGAGGTAGTCCCCACAGCGTGAGCCTCCAACTCCCCAAGCAGGGTCTCGGAAGATGTGCAGGAGAGGACACCACTTAGGTGTGAGGGCCAGAGTAGGCGTGGCAGCTGCCTGGGATCCTAGTGCTTGGGACGTGGAGAAGGGATCCCAGGGGCAAGCTGGCGAGCTAGAGTAGCCACCTTGGAAAGCTCTTGGTTCCGTGAAAAATTCTGCCTCAGTAAGTAATGTGGAGAGCGGGCAAGGCAGACACTTGACGCCAGACTTTGGAATCCACACACATGTGGTGACAAAAACACACATGCACACTTACTACACACAGACAGACAGACAGACAGACAGACAGACAGACAGACACACACACACACACACAGAGAGAGAGAGAGAGAAGAGAGAGAGAGAGAGAGAGAGAGAGAGAGAGAGAGAGAGAGAGAGCAAAACCAAACCATGAAGCTCCAGGAAGGATGCCCCAGTTCACAAGAGTCCATATCCCATGGATTCCCCGATCGCATCAGTGTCCAGGAGAGGTAGAGCTGTACAAACACTCAAAGCAGATTTCAGGTTCTCTTTTTCTTTTGGGGTGTTGAGGGTGGAACTTGGAGCCTGATGCTTGCAACCCAAGTACAGTACAGCTGCCTATATCCAGCCCTGGGGTCCTTTAAAGAGTCTCCCCCAGGACTGCTGAGGTGGCTCCTCAAGTAAAGGCGTTTGCTGCCAAACCTGACTCACTGTGAGTTCAGTCCTCAGATCTCACATGGTAGGAGGAGAGAACCAAGTCCTGCAAGTTTGGCTTACTCATTCAGTCTGTGGCACACCGACACACCGACACACACATATAGACACACACACACACACACACACACACACACACACCGACACACACACACATAGACACACACACACACACCCCCGCATACACGCATACACACACATACACACGCATATACACATACACACGCATACACACACATACATACTCGCACTGCGCGCGCGTGTGCGCGCGCGCGCGCACACACACACACACACACACATAAGTAAAAGTAAACTAAGTTAAAAAGACAGTTCTACCAGGTAAGAATTTGTCCCGGAAACTGCTTTGGCTGGGTCAGTTGGGGCTTAAGTTGTTTGGTTTCAGGTTTGTGACATGGTAGGTGACTGTGTATTAATTACCGGTTAGATTTGGAGATGTAGTCATGCGTAGTCTCCCTAATCTGGTCTCTGGCTTGAAATCTCCCCTCAGATCTTCTTTTTGCCACATTTGGGGGACAGGGTGGAGGCAGGGGGGCTGTTTAGGCCCAGAGGCCTGAGGTTTGTTTTAGTAGTGAATATATATAGTTTTAGGAATTCCATGGGTCTGCAGAGAGTGTCTTAGGCCAGGTTTCTTACCCTTTCTCTCCTTCCTTCCCATACCCAGTGAAGGGAACATGTGAGACTTGAGGTGGATCCTAACCTAGGTCAGGTCCTTAGCTTGCCTTGGGCAAACCACTGAATGAATGGTATGCTGTCTTTCTAGAAACTAGAAATTGCACTACTGTTCCTCATGGGTCCCTTTGAATATCCATGAGATAATAAATGTCTTTTATCCCCCTTTTTTCCCCTTCCTAACCACATAGCAAGCTAGAAGATAAAACAGGTATCTGGGCATAATAGCCCAGACAAAGTGGAACCTTTCATTCAGTAGTGAATAATTCAAATCCCAGCAGGCTCACGGCATCTCACATTCCCTGGGCTCCGTGTCTACCCTCTGCGTCTGGCTGGAAAGACAGGGCTCCTACACCTCAAACATTTCAGCATCTCTCTGTCTGATACAGAAAAGGCATCGGAGACGGTTGAGTCCTTCCTACAGAATACAAAGACGTCAAGTGATTAAGGCAATATCCATGTTGGAAAAATTAGTCATTGAGTGTTTTTAATGTTAGTTTCCACAGAGCCCCTGGATGGTAGTAGAAGGGTTTCGGTGGCTTCAGAAGATGGTGAGATCCTGTCCTGCCCTATATCCTGTCCTGGGATGGCCTAGTTACAGGGAAGCTGTATAAGTTGCCATTACCCGAGCTCTTTCTTTTGCTAGGCGTTTCTTCTTACGGTCCATCTCATTCGGTCATCACTTGGCCAAGCCTGGTCCTGCTGGTACATGCAGCCCGTGCTGTGGCTCCTGGAGAGCAGGGACGGGAGCCGAGGTACAGCTGTCTGAACTGGCATTCACGTTGCTAAGCGTAATAGGTGGGGATCGGAGTTACATTCTGTAAGGTTGCATACTCGGAAGAGAATTGGAGGCTGCTTTTGGGGCCTGGGAGGTAGTGGTGATTTCTCACCTGGAAGCCAGGAATGGTGTCTCAGTTCTTAGAAATAGGATTCTTGGGCTGGAGAGATAGCTCAGCGGTTAAGAGCATTGACTGCTCTTCCAGAGGTCCTGAGTTCAATTCCCAGCAACCACGTGATGGCTCACAACCATCTGTAATGGGATCTGGTGCCCTCTTCTGATGTGTCTGAAGACAGCTACAGTGTACTCACATACATAAAATAAATAAATATTTTAAAAAAAGAAAGATTCTTTGTCTATCACTTAAATTTTTTTTGAAATCCTCAAGGAAAATGGATTTTCTGTTTAATCTTCTATTCTGAGTGCTCCCTTTTCAATGTGTCTAGCGTTCACATTTCTGAGTCAGGTCTCATGAGGCAGATGCTTATTATGTCATAATAATAGGAGCAGTGTATTATACAGACATCCAGTGTCTTCTCCATTGTGTCCGATAGGAAGTCTGCTGGCGTTTTCCACAGCCACAGTTAGTGAGTGTGTAAAGCCGTTGCCCACCTCCTGCTGTCTGACTCAGCAGCGGTCTATGGATACATCACCAGGGTGGCGGGGAAGAACCAAATGCAGAATTCAAGTTATATTCCTGGTTGCTAGACTCCTTCGAATTACCCGAAACACCTCGCTGTATGGAGTAAATGGGAAATAAAATTGGGCAGTGTTGGCTAGCTACCGCTATATCACTAACAGGCTCTCTAGAAACCTCAAGAAAATAACAGACTCAAGCCTGCCTTGAGCTGTTCTCTGAGAAACTATGGCAACAGGCCTTTTAATTAAAGCTGAAGTAGTGTGCGTAGCTTGGAGAAACACAGGGAGGCTGCCAACCGATAGGGCGAGTACATGAAAATAATCCAGAAACCAAAAAAAAAAAAAAAAAGAGTTCATTTTAAGATATATTTGACTTTTCTTTGTTATCTCTTTTTTAAAAAGCAGTAAATTGTTTAGTGAATATTGGCATTTGGCCTTGGGATGTGTTCTATAGGCCCCTAATTATGGCTTTTAAAGGTCAATATTAGAATGCACACGTTAGGTGATAATTGTAAAGGTTAACCCAGAGGCACTCTCCGTTGAAGAAGGCAGCCAGAGTAGGATACTCAAAAGGATGGTGGCGCGTATGTGTATGGGTTCCTTGTGTGCGTTTGTATAACTTCTAACAATTGGTTTGCTACATTGGTACCATGTCTCTGTATAACCTCCATCAACTGGCTGGTATTGATGACTGATACTTTACTAAAGGCTTCTCTCTTGAGCTGAAGCCTTTACAGCCAGTGTGCTAGAATTTATTTTTAAAGCAATTTAATATATTACCGTACAAACAGCAGTTTATAGTATCAAGCCTCTCTCTTACTTAGGGTTTCTGTTGCTGTGATAAAAATGATCAAAAATCATGTGACCACCGTGATCAAAAAATGAGTTGTGGAGAAAAGGGTTATTTGGCTTACACTTTGTTATTGCTGTTCATATTTGTGAAGGAAGGCAGGACAGGAACTCAAACAGGGAAGGACACTGGCTTGCTCCCCATGGCTTGCTCAGCCTGCTTTCTTCTTCTCCTTCCTCCTCCTCCTCTTCTTTTTTCTTTTTGGTTTTTCGAGACAGGTCTTCCCGGTGCTGGGATGCAGGCATGTGCCACCACTGCCTGGCTCTCAGCCTGCTTTTTTATAGAAGCCAGGACCACAAGCCCAGGTTTGGAACCATCTGCAGTGGGTTGGGCCCTCCCCCCACTGATTACTGATTGAGAAAATGGCTTACAGCTGGATCTCATGGAGGCATTTCCTCAACTGAGGCAGCTTCTTCTCTGATGACTCTTAAGTTGTGTCAGGTTGACACACAAAACCAACCAGGACAGCTTCCCAAATTAAAAAAAAAAAAGCAAAAGGGAAAAACAAGAATTTTTGTTTGTGCATGCATGTATATATTATCTGTGTGTGTATGTTTGGTGTTAGCCACCATTGTTATGGGCATTTTTATTGTTTTGTGCTTAGAGTAATTTGAGTTCATGCCTATTATGTGTAGTCTTCAGAAAAGGCTCAGTTTGGAGTCTAAGTGCGTAGGTATCTGATGAGGGCAACATCTATGAAGTCAAGTGTCAGCTAAGATAGTGAAAGGTAATGCTTGGTGGCATACACCTTTAGTCTCAGCTCGAGGGAGGCAGAGGCAGGGGATTCTCTGTGACTTTGATCTACAGAACAAGTTCCAGAACAGCCATGACTACACAGAAAAGCCTGTCTTGAAAAAGAACAACAATAACTCGAGAAAAGATAAAAGCATAAATAAAAAAATAACAGTAATAAATGTAAATGCTCCAAACCCAGAGACAGGCCAGACATGGGCTTAGGATCCCTAAGTCGGAGCCCGCACAGACTGCCGGGATATACTGTGGCTCTGTCTCTGTAGTGTGCTTGCAGTTTCGTCCTCTTTGTGTGCTGTTTACAGCTGGCTGTGGATGATCAGGTCTTATCCTTCCTCATACAAGATGAGTACCTCAGTGTCTGCCCAAACATGCTCTGAAGTGTGTTCTTCCTGACCTAAAGCTAGATCCAGCTGTTCACCCTATTTTGTCCTCTTGTCCTTTTATGCTGTTTTCCCAGGCTGGAATTCCTCCAGTTCTCCCTCCCCCCCCCCTCTCTCTCTGTGTGTGTGTGTGTGTGTGTGTGTGTGAAATTTCTGCTCATATTTCCAAAACAAGAATAAATCATTATTTCTTTCCTATGTTTATCCCTCTATAATCCTTACACACATTTTTGCCTTCTGAGACTGTGTAATGGCTACAGATTCAGGGTAAGGGACTTAGATACATATCTGTCTTCTCAAGGCAGGTCCTCAATATTTTTTGGCCATCTTTCCATAACCTTGTGTGGCACCTGAAAGAGATACTTAAGTACTCTACTGACTGCTTGATGCTGGACAGACATATGATGAGGGTGTGGATGGGTTCAAGTGGGTAAGATGACTAGAGTCACCAGACGAATGTCTGAGAAGACACAAAGCAGTTGAGATGCCTCTCGGCTGTTTGCTGGCTGCCTCTTTCCTGCTCTTCCATTGCTCCTTGGGTGTGGGTTGCTCTCACACCTGCCCCTCTACTTCACCCAACACCTTCCTCGGCCCTTACCTAGGCATTCCTTATTCCTAAGTGCTCCTGAGTTCCTAAAACACTCTGCCTTTCTTCTCCCAAGTTCTGCCCTCAACTCCAGATTCAAAATGCCATTTCCAAACAGAACCACTCTGTTCTGTCTACAAGCAACCCTTGGTATCAGCGGTTCCAAATCTGCCAAGTCCACCAAAAAATGTGGGTATATATATGAGCATATGTGGACCCTTCCCCTTTGTTATTGATCCATAAACAATACAGCGGAGCTGCGCGTGCATTATTCACGTTGTATACTATTGGATGTTGTAAGTAAGTGAAGGATGGCTCAGGGTAGAAGGGCAGGGGGAGAAAGGGAAAATGGGGAGCATAGGTGTGCTTGAACACCGGACCTTTTGGTACCCAAGGGATGCTAGTGGCTCTGAGAAACCTTCAAGGGATGACAGTTGCAGGACTGAACACTCAACTAATTTGGGACAGGTTACAAATCCATAACAGGGAAACAGTAAGAAGTACTCGAAATTTGAATTACACAATAGAAAGAGCTATTTTGGTTTTCAAATTTTTGACCCTGAATTTTTTTCTTCCATGTAGTATGTTAATGCCGTTTAAACGAGCTTTCATGCCAAGATTTTGAGTTCTGTCATTTAGTCTCGACAAAGGACTATTTAGAGAGCTGTGTGTCTGTAGCCAGATTTTCGAAGCTTTGCCTCCTGTTGAGGAGCGTTCTTTAAATTATTTCAATACTTCATTGCTTCGTTATATCTTACATAATTAAATGAATATTGGGAAGATGACTGTCAATGCTGATGATGAGAGAAGCAGGGCTGATCCCGCAGTTCACCTGAGATAAACGTATTAAAAAATTGTGTGAGCGAATAGGAGAAATTCTCAGTCTCAAGTGCGTGCTCACTGAAGCTAAGCTCCCGGGGACTCCATTTTCCTAGGTCTGAGAAGGAGCCAGAAGCAAGGGGCATGCAAAGCACTCTGAAGCTCTGACCCCAGCCTGCGTGCTCTCAGAGAGACATCCTGTACTTTAGCTTCTGGGCACCGATAGCCAGGCTCCAGCGCGATGTTTGCATTTCCTGTTGGTGGTATCTTTAAGGAGACATTTTGTATAGAGAATGTGCCTTGGTTTCCATCAAGGTGCTGCCCGAGTGATTCTGTGCCCTTTTTGTTTGTTTGTTTGTTTGTTGGCTTTCAGCAGTTAGCAGTGTTCAGCAGTGATGACAGTGTCGATGTAAATTTGGTTCTAGATCAAGGGTCCTGCTACACTAGCGGGCAGCCTGGGTACTGGAAGGGCTCATGGCCCGTGCCTCACTCACCTGTAGGATCATAAGAGAACCATAAACTTCAAGGTTTATGTTCTTCAGCTCAGACAACTACTGTCATATAACCCCAGTGGCCAGAGCTGACTGCTGGGGCCTTTCCAGACAGAGACAGCAGCCCAAGCTCACTCTGGGCCTTTGTTCTGAAGGCTTCCCTTGAAAACCTGATTGCCACAAGGCCTGTCTGTCAGACATGTAGGTGAAATAGAACCAACTTCAGTCTCTTGGCCACCCTCCCCTTGCTTACGACAATGTGCGGGAAGTTTGTAAGGTATCAACACCATGTTGATATTTATAAGCTTGCATCTTTTCCCTGAGAGTTTTCTATACTTGTTTTGAAGAATTAAAAGGTAAGTTTGGTTTGCTAATTTTTCTGTTTTGTTTTGTGTTCTCTTGGCCCTGATGTTTTATTGCTTCAGTCCTTTTAACCTTCTAGTTGATTTTCACAGTAATTTGTGCATAAGGTTTTCATGAGGGAATTGTGGAGTCGGGAACAAGGGTGGGAACCATTTACTGTGTGCCGGCAATATCTCTTCCCTGAGGAAGCAAAGGTGTCATTGGCAGCATTTGCTATTATCGACGGCATTAAATTCTCTTTGAAAAGGCAAAGCGTGTTTTGTTGATTGATGAATAACCTCGAGAGGACACCAGCGCGAGCTCCATCCTATTCCTCTTCCCATCTGAGAAGAACTCATCTAAGAATCACTACTCTTAGTTTCTTACAAATCCTGGCATGAATTCCTCCATATGTGAGGAAATTAGCATATCTGATTTTTCTCCTTTTTTACACAGATACGCTGCTTTGAGTCTCACTCACGTGGGCAGCTTTCTACAGAGAGTATCCACCTATTCTTCATAGCATTTCATGTATTTAGGAATATTCATGAACTAACTTCTATGAATACACTTAAGATTTCTTGACTTTTGATATCACAGACGATGCAGCGACAGGAGTCATAGTCACGCCGCAAGTGTGCGGATGCCTTGTCTGACATCCGCTCCGAGAGATGGGCTCATAAGATTCTTATGCTTCTCACTTGAGTGAATGTTGTCACGTGACCTGCCATATGGGCGCTTTACTATGGGAAGCTATACTTCTCTTTGGTTAGGTTACTCTTTAGCTTGGTCGTTGTCTGTCTGTCTGTCTGTTTCTGATGCCAGTATTTCAATTGTGCTTCTACTGCAAAGGACAAAAAAAATCAGTGTTTTACTGAATGTGTTCAATGTGAATTGTGTTAAAGGAGAATTGAGTGTTTATCTGTTTAGCTTTCCCTTCAGATTATGGAAATGCTTCTCCCTTTGTTCTGCTTGTCCTTGGTCCTTCCTTATCTCATAATAATTGCTCCCAGTACCTTCTTGAGGAGTGAGAGTGAGTGTGTTTCACCTTCTGTGTATGGCTGTCCTCCAGTCTTCTATTAGAAAGTCTATCTTATTTTCTACAGTATGTGTGGCAGTTTTTACTGCCGTCCCTGGTCTGCCAGGCATACATAAAAGAGTGGGTGTGGGCTCCCTTTTGCTAACTTTACTAGGATTGTCTCTGCTGCTTCCTTCATAGCAGAAAGGCCTTTGAAATTCTTTTAACAGATCTCCCTTCTTGTGTTGTACAGTGTGGTAGGCTGCTGATTATACTTGCCATACACACATACACACACAGGCATATACACACAGAGACACACCACACACACACACACACACACACACACATACACACACACACACGAGAGAGAGAGAGAGAGAGAGAGAGAGAGAGAGAGAGAGAGAGAGAGAGATGGAGAGGGAGGGAGAGGAAGGGGGAGGGAGGGAGGAGAGAGAAAGAACAGACAGACAGAGACAAACACTTTTTTGTTTGGTTGTTTGTTTTTCTGAGACAGGGTTTTATTACAGACCCTTGGCTGACCTAG
The DNA here is from genome assembly GCF_947179515.1 of Apodemus sylvaticus. Taxonomy (NCBI): domain Eukaryota; kingdom Metazoa; phylum Chordata; class Mammalia; order Rodentia; family Muridae; genus Apodemus; species Apodemus sylvaticus. Next base: position 103,587,446 of record NC_067480.1, read on the forward strand.
TGATTGCGTTGTAGCCTAGGCTAGCCTTACACTTGCAGCAATTCTCGTGCCTTAGTCTGCTCGGTGCTGGGATCACAGGTATCTGCCTGCACACTAGCTATATCTACTGATATTTTAAGTAGATCTTTGTGTCAGTATCTGTGTGGGACTTTATATGAACTTCCCTTCATTGAGGGAAATCATGGAGGGTTTTTGCAACATTGTATTTTCTTTATGGGAATTTGTTTCACTTGTGTATTGTGCAAGCTCTGTGTACAGTGCTTTCTCTTTGGTTTGGTTCTGGTTTTAAGGGTTCCAATAGCATTCCTTGGTGAGACTCTGGCTAGTACATTTGGTGTCAGGTAATGGGGAATCCATTTCATTAAATGCTGAAGACGTGAAATGCCCCTTTTGCAGAAGAGCAGGGCTGACTGAAGTGGCCTTTGTGGCTCACAGTGCAGCCAGCGGTGTGGCTCACAGTGCAGCCAGCGGTGTGGCTCACAGTGCAGCCAGCGGTGTGGCTCTCAGGCCCTTTATCCTGTGACGACGATCCTTACAGCTCCAATTAACCCCTCATGCTAGCTCCTCTTTCTGCCGCTGCCTGTCTCCACTGTGGTTGCCTCCTAACTAACCAGTACCATTTTAGCACTAGGACTCTTAACAGAATTGTTTCTCTTGAGGGTCGGAGAGGTGACTCAGGGGCTAAGAGTGTTTACTGCTCTTGTAAACAAACCAAGATAGCCCTGGCTTCTGTGTCGGGTGGCTCACAACCACCTGTAACTCCAGCTTTGAGGCATTTGTCATACAGTTTTGGCCTCTCTGGGCTCCCATGCACACATGGTGCTCACACCTTGTACACATGTGACATTCACTAACACACGTGCAACACAAAAATAGTATAAACAAATATTTTTTTAAAAAGAAGTGTTTCATTTTCTTACCAGAGCATGGATACAATCCTGGAGAATCTTGGGTCTCAGCCGTTTGCGCTTTGTTCCCCTGCTGTCTTGTCTTTTGGCATCTCCGAGTACACTTAGCCTGAGGTGAAACAATCGCTCCAGTGCAGGATTTAAGGTCTCAGATAAACACAGCCCTAGAGCGAAGAAAGCCAGAGTCCCGGCCTTGCTGCTTTTGGAGCGAGGAGAAAGGCTAGCACCGGGCTGGGCTATCCTGATCTCTCCAGCCTCCTGACAGGAGATGGATTTTCAGTGCCTGCCTGGAAACGGCCTCTTCACTTGCTCCGCAGCTCTTTCCGGTTCTCTCCTCTCTGACTTATTACACAGTGACCTTGGCCTTCCTCACGCGGGGACATCAAACCCGTCACCTCCCTAGCTTCTCCCTCACGTGTCTGATTACTCCAAAGTATGAATTCCATTTTGTTCTGTCCTGTTTCTGGTACTTAGCACAGTGCCACACAATTTTGAGAACAATACCTGAATTAGTGAATAAATGAGACCCACATGAACATGGAGCAACAGAAACTGGGTGTGGCTCACACATAGGACCTGTGAGACTGAGGCAGGAGGACCACTGCAAGTTTCAGACCAGCAACCCTCCCTCCTCCACATAAAAAAAAATGGAGCATAACAGAGCAATACAGAATGGAGCATAACAGAGCAATACAGAATGGATAAATAGATTTCAAGGGGTCTTAGAGCTACCCATGTACTGAGAACAGTACTGAAAATCTTGCACTGTGTAAGAAATAATCAACAGTTTCATTCAGAGTAGTCAGATTTACATGTAGTCAGATTTACATGTGATTTATGTTCATGTTATAGATACTTTCCTGGCAAGACGTTTTTCTAAAGGCGCTTTATCCAAGATGCATCTCAGAATAACTCACACACACCACCTCCAAAGCTACGGAAGTCTGAACTGCTCTAGTAGATTCATAATAATTCGGCCTTTGTATCGGGTGTGTGAGTGTGTGTGGGGGGGTGCTCATCCTTCTTCCTGCCTCAGGAAATGATGGGAGCAGAAGTGAGGGGGATCAAAGGGATTCATCAAGGATGCTAAAATTAGATCCGCTGGCTTGAGGTCAGATGCTCTGAAACCAGAGGATTAAAAGAGAGAGTTTAGAGCAGAAAGGCTGTTTCCAAGCTCCTACCTGCAAATTACAAACCCCAGTAGCATCTGCCATTATGTTTTGCCAGAATGGTTCCCCTTTTGGAGCCGTGGAAACAATTTAACTGACAGTCTGTGTTTGGATGACACAGGAATTCAGAATCCCCAGAGCACTCCTCTCAGCGTTATTTGAAGCCTGGTGACCCTTGCTTTGCTGTCTGGTCCTTGTGTCTGGACCCTTGCTATCTGGTCCTTCTGCTCCAAGAACGCTACCCATCTATACTCTATCTTATTTGTTAACTAATGTATTTACTATATTGTCTTTGGCTAGGTAATTTTGATGGTTTGTGTTTCTCTGTGTAGCCCTGGGTAGTCTGAGACTCACTCTGTAGATTTGGCCGTACTGGAGCGCACAGAGATTCTTTGCCTTTCTGCCTATCAGATGCTGGGATTGAAGGCATATGCCCCTTCACCTGGCTCTAAGTAGATAGTTTATATTTATTTTCTTTCTCTTCTTTGATAGAGTGTTGTGTTTTGTCGTGCTGTATTGTGTAGGGATAATCTAAGAGATCTGTAGCCACAGTTATGATTATGATTGAGACTCAACAGCTAAAATCATATTTGCAAGTTTAACATCGTTGCCAACTTGTGAGAAATTAGCGGTGACCATATAAGTTTGCTGGTTTTATAATCCTATCCTAGAAATGTTTGCCCCTTTCAGTAAGATAACGTCCACAGGATAGAATCCTCTCAATTTGATGGGAACTGTGTTGGGTGTGTATGCTAATACATACATACTCTGGTTGTTTCTCTTTGCTACGACAAAGCACCAGGGCAAAATAACTTAGGGGAGGGGAGATTCTAGAGGATTCAGCCAAGGCTGGCTGGCTTTATAACAGGCAGGAAGCAGAGTAGCAGGCAGAGACAAAATCCTTCAGTGACACACCCCTACTTTCCTTCAACCAACCCTTGTCTCCCAGCATCCCCTAAATGCCATCCAAAAGAAATAGATCAATGGTGACCAAATACATTCCAGCCAGGGACCAGTCACGCAATACCTGAGCCTTTTGGAGGACACTTACTATCCAAACTATAGCTCATTTGTACATAAAAGTCTAAATATCTAAATTGGACTTCAACCAGTAATGACCCAGACCCAGTTCCTGCCAGCTTCCTGTTCCTAGTTCCCTGACTTCCTGTTTCTTTTAATTATGTTTATTTAATCATATTTGTCTCAGGGTTTCACTGCTGTGAACAGATGCCACGACCACCAAGGCAAGTCTTATAAAAGACAACATTGCTGGGGGGGTGGTGGTGCACTCCTTTAATCCCAGCACTGGGGAGGCAGAGGCAGGTGGATTTCTGAGTTCGAAGCCAGCCTGGTCTACAGAGTGAGTTCTAGGACTCCCAGGGCTATACAGAGAAACCCTGTCTCAAAAAACAAACAAACAAAAAAAAAAAACCAAATCAAAACAAAGGACATTTAATTGGGACTGGCTTACATGTTCAGAGGGTCAGTCCATTATCATCAAGGCAGGAACATGGCAACGTCCAGGCAGGCTTGGTGCAGGAGGAGCTGAGAGTTCTATGTCTTCATATGAAGGCTGCTAGTGGAAGACTGACTTCCAGGCAGCTAGGATGAGGGTCTTAAAGCCCATACCCACAATGACACACCTACTTCAACAACACCACACCCACTCCAACAACACCACACCCACTCCAACAACACCACACCCACTCCAAGGCCACACCTTCTAATAGTGCCACTCCCTGGGCCAAGCATATTCAAACCATGGCAGTATTGTATGTGTGATATGTATGCGTGTGCAACTACACATGTGTAGAGGTCTGAGAACAACTTTCCCATGTTGATTCTCTCTCCGATCATCAGGGTTTTGTGGCAGGCAACCTTCCACGCCGAGACCTCTCAATCCCATGAGTATCTCTTCAGCTCAGCATTCAGTCATTTCACAGCCATGAGATATATTTTTATCTTGGCTGTTAGGTTACTTTATAGTAGTTCATTTTTTTATGTGTCAACTTGGCTAGATTATGGTCTACATCGTGGCCAAATATTACCTGGTTGGTTTTTTTTTTTGTTTTTTTTTTTTTTGTATGTTTTGAGGGGCGTGAAATTAAATGTAAATTGGTGGACTTAAAAGTCCAGATAGTTGAAGGACTAGAGGAAAGAAAAAAGTGGGCATCTGTATTGGAGGCGCTTCTTGTCGCTGCAATAAGATGTCTGACAGAGCAACTTGAGGGAAGGTTGGTGTTGGATCGCAATGTGAGGTTCTGGTCCCTCCAGACAGGGAAGGGCTGACGGAGGGAGGGGCATGAGCGCTGTCACACTGCACCCACAGTCAGGAAGCCATGACAGGTGCCGTGCTTACAGTGAGGCTGCTCAGCCATCTTCCCTTTCGGTTCAGTCCAGGACTCCAGCGGGGTTTTCACCTCAGCCCGTTCTGGAAATTCAGACCTGCCCAAGGCTTGTTTACCACGTGGTGATTTTAAGTTGACGATCTGGCCTCCCGTATAAGAGGATTCTCTACTTCACTGCCTTGTGACATCAAGTGGCATTTGTAAGGCTTAAAGGCGGAATGGAAGAAGATACTGGGAGGGAGCATTGAAAGCGCGTGAGTTGAAGCTGAAGCCGGGGCGGTGGTGGCAAACACCTTTAATCCCAGCACTTGGGAGGCAGAGGCAGGCAGATTTCTGAGTTCAAGGCCAGCCTGGTCTACAGAGTGAGTTCCAGGACACCCAGGGCTACACAGAGAAACCCTGTCTCGAAACAACAACAACAACAACAAAAAGGAAAAAAAAAGTAAAAAGAAAAAAAAGAAAAACATTTGAGTTGAAAGAAATGCTCTATGAAGACATATTTGGAAGCTATAAAGGGAAGAGGGTGGCGGTTTGAACTGGAGAATCTGAATCTCTGTATAGGAAAATCAGCAGGGAGGCTGCCAGAAGGAAAGTGCTTGCTACATCTATGGCAGGTACTTTTATTCAAGGCAGACAAGTCTTCTAGAAAATAAAAGGGGCTGGAGAGATGGCTCAGCAGTTAAGAGCACTGACTGCTCTTCCAGAAGTCCTGAGTTCAATTCCCAGCACCTACATGGTAGCTCACAGCCATCTGTAACAGGATGCCTTCTTCTGGTGTGCCTGAAGATAGCAACAGTGTATTCACATGCATAAATAAATAAATCTATAAAAAATGGTAGAAAAAGCCCGGGTGGTGGTGGCGCACGCCTGTAATCCCAGCACTTGGGAGGCAGAGGCAGGCAGATTTCTGAGTTCGAGGCCAGCCTGGTCTACAGAGTGAGTTTCAGGAGAGCCAGGGCTATACAGAGAAACCCTGTCTCGGAAAAAACCAAATACAAAAAAAAAAAAAAAAAAAATTGTAGAAAAATGAACAAAGAGTTTCTGAGCAGATAATTAAAACAATGGCTTACATAAATATGAAAGATTGTCTCCATTTACTGATAAACAGTTGCCAATTAATAATATTTGCTTGCTAGCATGGTAACAGGTACAGGTATACGCTGTCCACTGTTACTGAGATGAAATGAAAATGGGATTTCACAATGGTGCTAGAAATGAAATTTGTAATTTTTACGTTACTCATTTTTCTTTTCAATTATTTACTTAGTGTGCATGTGTGTGTGTGAGTGTGTGCAGGTCACAGCACATGTGTGGAGGTCAGAGGCCAGGGTCCTGCCGAGTCATCTTAGCACCAAGCTTTTAATGAAATGCTAACTCTACTTCTAAATAAAAAAGATTTAGGTAATCCTGGTTTGCTTCCTACTGCTGTGATTAAGATCACGGTCAAAAGCCGCCTGGGGAGGGAAGGGTTAACGGTTTCTGTGGTCCAGTTAACAGTCATAAGGGGAGCAAAGGAGGAAAGCCAAGCAGTACAGGAACTGGGAGGCGGGGCCTGAACAGAGACCATGGAGGAATGCCGCTTACCGATTGGTTCATCAGGTTCATGGTCAGCTACCTTTCCTATGCCTCCCGGGACTGCCTGCCCAGGGATGGCACTGCCCAGAGTGGCCTGGGCCATTCCACATCAGTCATTGACTAGGAAGATACCCTCATAGGCTTGGCCTATAGGCCAATCTGATAGAGGCATTTTCTCAATTGAGCTTCCTTCTTCCCCAGTGACTCTAGCCTGTGCCAAGCTGATGAACTAACTAGCCTAGGGAAACACACATGGATATACCTTGCTTCTTGTATTCCATACAATTAAAATGTAAAGCATATCAATTTGAGTTAGTGATATGACAATGTACAGAGCAGCCATATGTTGGAGAATTATTCAGTTAGATGTGCATTTGAAATACTATCTGAATTCTTGTTAAATCTCTGTGAATCTAGGAAGATGAATATGATCTGTGTTAACTGCTAGGGATTGTTTCGGAAGGATGTTTCTAGGAGGATAGAGCAGATTTTTAGTTCAAACACTAGTGTTAAATTTATAGGAGTGCTTATGTTATGTGATCAGTGTTTTCTGAGCATTTCAGACTAGTAAAAGCTTAAGAAGAACCGTGCACGTCTGTAATCCCAGCACTTGGGAGGCAGAGGCAGGCAGATTTCTGAGTTCGAGGCCAGCCTGGTCTACAGAATGAGTTCCAGGGCAGCCAGGGCTACACAGAGAGACCCTGTTTGGGGGTTGGGGGGGGGAGAACCAAAGTCAAAACCAGTGGAGAGTCTGAAAACACATAGGTAGGAGAAACAGAACCCAACAGGGGTGGAGTAGGTGGGGTCAGGGTGGGGTGGGGTCAGGGTGGAGTGGGGTCAGGGTGGGGTAGGGTGGAGTCAGGGTGGGGCCCTCATGGCCAGGAACGCATTGTGCATAAGTCAGGCTGAAAAAAAGTGCTATAAAAACTTACACTGGAACAAACTCCAGTCAAGTTCCTATACTGGGGACCTCAACCAGAGTCAAGGGGTGGAGGTTGGAAAGTTTGTAGTTCTTGCAGGAATATCAGGGAGACTTCAGGGAAGGTTGGACATCACCATAGCTTTAGTGGGTGCTCGAGACTCAGTATCCTCCCGGGAGAGCGGCCTCTGGGGCAGTGCTTGCTGAGGTCTAGGCAGTGCTCCAAGAGTGCGGAGGGGGGGCGTGGCTTGCTGCCTTCTGTGCAACGCTGAGTGCGGAGGGGGCGTGGCGAATGGAGGGAGAGCAGGAGAACTGGACACTGCAAGGGGCTGTGACAAAAACTGACTGCACAGCATTTCTCAGTGACCGCATTGACCTCCGACTGCCGGGAAGCCTATGTCCTGCTCCCCCTTTCTCCTCTTTACTCAGTGTACATTATCAGCGGTGTTAGGTCACGGAACACCCCCCCCCCCATAACCCTCCCCCAGCTTTCTGATAAGTACACCTTCAGAGTAAGCAGATTTTGAAAGAGAATGTACTGCCAGAAAAGCATTTAAGTCTTGAACACAGACCAAATACACACTTCATCTCAGCAGGGGCCAAAGCTCACTCCCATAATATGGTCAGGAGCATTAATCAGCCTTTCCTCTTCTGCGCACAGCGGTGGGGGCTGGGGCTGTTTGGAGGCATTTCTGACCAGCGCAGTGCATGCCGGGACCTCTGCTCGTTGGTTCCAACGTGGCAGCCAGCCTGGGGGGCTTGATAGGAGTCTTGGAAAGACATCTAACCCTAACCGATGATGCCTCCCTTTTCTGCACCTTTGGGATTTGAAGTCCTGCTCAGAGCTCCGGCACCAAACTCCAGCAGCACTGATTAACTTCGTTCACTGATGTTCGTTATTGATGTTTAAAATGTTTAGCAACCCGGAGTTGTTGACGTGTGATTCTTCCTAGTTGCTGGCTCTGGGGTAGGTTGCAGAGCGTTGGGGATGGCACATGAGGACCTGCAGGGGGGTTTGGGACCTTTACCCCAGAATCCTGCCCAGTTCCTGTGTTTTATGTGGCCACGCCCTTGGTGGCAGTGCAGACCCAGGGACCTCTGCGCGCTGCAGGCTTGCCTTCCTGCTTCATGTCCCTCCCGTCGGTCACAGCTTGAGCTGGTGCTACACCATCTACTTTGTGGCCAACACTGCCCAAGTTAGGATAGGGTTGGCCTCAACCTCAGGAATGTTTTTACAGAAATAGTGTTTTGGAACAGACATAGGTGGACCTCGAGAGGAAGCTGCTCCTTGAGAACAGATTTTTAGAGGGTGCTGTTGATAACAGACGTAGTTGTAAGATTGTTTCTCCACAGGTCCTCCCTCCCCCACTGTGTAAGCAGTTCGGTTTCTATGTTTACTTCTTTTCTTTGATCCATCTCTCTTCTTCCTTCCCTCCCTCCCCCCTCCTTCCCTCCCTCCTTCTAAGTATTTTTTGAAACAGGGTTTCTTCTTGTAGTCCTGGCTGTCCTCGAACTAACTATAAAGCCTCAAACTCAGATCTGTTGGCCTCTGCCTCCTGAGTGCTGGGATTAAAGGTGTGCACCACCACCGCCCAGCTCTATCTCTTAACCCATTGTCCGCCGCCTATATCTTGGGTTGTTTCTTCTTCGCTGCCTCATAAGCTTATTTTTGTGTCTTAACAACTTTCAGTGTTTAGTGGCCATTGGAAAGCTGTAAGGATTGCCGCCGAGGTACTCAAGAAGCGTTTAGGATTTTAGTATGACTTAAATTTTCAGAGCCCCTCCTGTTTTTTTGTCTTCCAGTGTGTCCCTGGCCCCACCCCTCTGCTTGCTTTGCTGCTTGGCTTCTCCCATGATTCTCTCTGTTTCTCACACCTCTCTGCACTGGCTTCTCTCTTGCGACAGGCCTTCGTGCCGGTCTCTAAGTGTCACTCATCATATATAGTCACATCTCACTGTAAAATCTTGCCTTTAACTCCTCCCACTTTAGCGCTGCTCGATCTGGGACAGGTTGCAGAGCAGTGGGGAGCAGGCAGGGTCCCACGGACGTTTCGGACACTCCATTAAATAGGCTCATTTCGGTCCTATCTCCCGATGTCTTGTCTTGGAAAGGATTTCTTACACACACGGTCTACGATGGTGACTCTTTATTTGCAGACTAGGGATTATTGTCTGTGACTCTTTAAATCTGAAAAGGGCTGCTCGCAGACAGATTGTGCTCACATTCATCTGTAATTACAAAGGCTGGGTTACGATTTGCTTGTGGCGGGGCTATTTATAGAGCCTGCCTGCCATTGCGTGCGTGCGCATGACTGTCTGGGCCCAAGGCTGTGAGACCTAGCTGCTGCCAGAGCAGATTGCACTGACTCTGCTACTGCTCTGCAGGCAGTCTCTCTTCCTGACTGACTCTGACTTTGTGTGCCATCTTAGCATGCTTCTAGAATTCTTATCTGGGACCCGCTTTGCGGTGCCGCGAGACTGCTGTTTCTGCAGCATACTGGTGCCTGTTTGAGATGTATATTTTGGCCAGTGTTACGTAGTTATTCTCTCTCTCTTTTCTTTTTGAGATAGGGTCTTCCTAAAATGTAGCCCTGGGTGGCCTTGAACTCACAATCCTCCTGGCCCAGACTCCTGAGCACTCTGCGGGCCGGTGTGCACCACCACAGTCCGCTTGTTCGTTTTCGTGTTTTTTTTTTTGTTGTTGTTGTTGTTGTTGTTGTTGTTTGTTTTTTTTTGAGACAGTTTCTCTGTGTAGCCTTGACTGTCTTGAACTCACTCTGTAGGCCAGGCTGGCCTCGAACTCAGAGATACGCCTGCCTCTGCCTCCAGAATGCTGAGATTAAAGTCTGTGCCACCACTGCAGGGCACTAGCGCTGTTCTTCCTTGTATTAATGGGTTTGCTGTCCTTGACTACTAAGTAAGGTCCCTAAGCGGCACTGCAGGCACTGTTTAGGAACTCAGACTCGTGGGTCACAGGTCGGCTTCCTGAGGGGACAGACTGTGACTGGAGATAGAGGCTGCCTGCAGATTGGCCGAGGAGTTAGAAGAGAGAAGTCCATTTGCAAGAACACCCACTGACCTCATGGAAAGTATCAGAGTTGTCCTGTTGGAAGCAGACCCTCCTCCTCGTGGAGTGGCTTTGGGCTGGCCTGGGCAGGGTGAAGGGTGTGATATCAGACCGGCAGCCAGCTGTAGTGGGCAGAAAGGATTTTCCAGGTAGAATTTTAGCCACTGGAGAAACAGCTGTCTGAGGAATGGAATCTGGACAGAGGCTCACAGCACCCGGAAAGTTACTCCTGTCTACTTTTACATATTATGCAGTCTCTACTCAGCTTTTAACTGCAGTAGCAATGCAACATTAGGGTTCTTCCCAAGAGTCTTTTAAAGGCCAAGCATGTTTATTTTCTTTTGGGGGTTCATTTGAATTAAAAAAAAAAAAAGAAAACATGTAATTGATGAATTTACGCTAAAAAATAGTATGGGTCAGTTTCAGCACATAAGTCTTACTGGAGGAGTTTTCCCCAGAAAGACCCCCTTTCAGTGGCTGATCATTTTTTGATCTAACCAAAAAAGCCAGGGTAGGAAAGCTCAATGATTAACGCGTTGAGCTAGTTACTAATCAGTAACGTTGATTAGTTTGAGCAAGTTCTATTTTTTTCTCAGCATTAGAGCATAAGTATGAAAACCCACCAGGGAATAGGTATACTGGTTTTTTTAGAAAAACTGGGCAAATGCGGTTTTGGTAGTATCATCTCTGTGTTTGGAAAAACATAACAGATGCTGCTTAATCTGCCTGTGAAACGTTAAACAGATGGAGCAGACATGGCTGCCAGAGGGAAGCTTCTCTACCTTAGATTTCATAGACCAGGTTGCTGAGGAGAGCACTGATTAGGGGACCCAAACACCAAGACAGAGTTCCCTTTCAGTCTGTGGTAGAAGTGCTCGAGGCCCTTCAGGGTGCTGGAGAGCACCCCCCTGTAAAGGACCTAATAGCAAGTATTTCCGACTTAATCGGTCATGTCATTGCCACTGTCCTTACTCAGCATTGCCTGGAAGCAGGGAAACCATAGATGATATGCAAATGAATAGGCGTGGCTGCGGTCCCGAGAAACTTAGACAAAGTATTATATGAGATGTATAGAGAACCACAGCCTGTTGACCTCTGCTGGAAAGCCTAGGTCAGCTTTCCCCGGCTTCATTACTGAATCGGATACTTAATAAGTGTTGGCCAAAATCCCGAGTTATCTTATTACCCTACCTGTAAAATGGGCATCAAAATAGCATTCTCTTCTCAGGTGATGATAATTACAAGAAATAGTGGGATAATTCGTGCACAGCGTTTGGCCCTTTGGTGACACTTGAAAACCAGATGTTGCACTGTTACTGTAATTGGGGAGAGAGCTGGGTGTTAAGTAAAAGCTCATCAGCATATTCGAGAGACATGCAACTCAAATTACATTTGGTTGTGTAATGAGTTGTGCAAGTGCAATTTGTTTTGTCTTAATTTTGTTTGAGAGTTGTGTTCAGAAGGCCCACATTGCTGGGGAGGGGAGCTAGAGTTCTCCATGGGATTCATTCCAGAGCTCAGTAGTATTCCACTTCTCTATAACACCTGTTACATCCTTCTCCATGTATGTTTCAGTTAGGGTTTCCATTGCTGTGAAGAGACACCATGACCAAAGCAATTCTTGTAAAGGCAAACATCTAATTGGGGCTGCTGGCTTACAGATTCAGAGGTTCAGTCCATTAGCATCAAGTCAGGAAGCGAGGCAGTGTCCAGGCAGGCATGGTGCTGGAGAGGGAGCTGAGAGTTCTACACGCCAATTCAAAGGTAACCAGGAGAGACTGGCATCCTCAGGCATCTAGGAAGCTCTCTTCTGCAATGGGTGGAGCCTGAGCATAGAAGGAGACCTCCAAAGCCCACCCCACAGTGACGCGCTTCCTCCAAGAAGGCCACAGCTCCTAACAGGACCACTCCCCGTGGGCCAAGCATATTCACACCACCACATTTGAATAGCCTCAGGTGTTTTTCTCTTTCTTGTACATTTAGGTGATGGCTGTGTAACAGCCCTACCAAGCAAATGTGAGAACCGATGTGTATCATTTACAGTCCTGTAAGCCATCCATCCATAATCCGGGATTTTTCCCCATAAGTTAGAAATGCGGAGACAACATTGAGGATCTAAAGAGTCACAGATGGGAGAAGACTGATGAACGTGAAGTTAAATATAAATTAGTTAATATTTAAATGCGACTCACAGGGCTAGCTCCCTTAACCTTCCATTCTTACATTCCCAGGCTTGGCTGTGGATGCACGATTAAAACACTGGCTTTGGATAAGTACCAGCATCCCCTAGTGAGTCTCCCAGAACTCAGACTACATGTACCATCTTCATATTCAACAAAATCCAGCTCTGGTCACATAGTTCCTGCATTGACCCAGTCTGAGGCAGCCTAGAATCCCACATCAGACATACAACCAAGGAAAGAAGTTAACATGCCAAGGTCATATAATTATTATATATAATTATACACACACACACACACACACACGTTCATACATTAATATATTAATATATAAATTAATATAGATATAAATTCATATAAATGTGAAACATCACGATACTGTGCCACCTCAACCCACTAGTCCTATTAAAGGGTTCTCTTATGAGTTACCTGTAAACCCCAGGACACAGAAGTTAAAAGAACAATCATAAACATCACCGAAGAAGTTTAAAGAAGGCACAAACAGCTCAATGAACTTTAGGTGATAGCAAAAGAGTCTCAGTGATGTCCAAGACAAATAAGTAGCTGAATGAATGAAGAAGGCAAGTTGGGATTTGAAAGTGGATTAAGGCTGGACAGTGGTGGTGCACTCATTTAATCCCAGCATTTGGGAGACAGAGGCAGGTGGATCTCTGAGTTCTAGGCTAGCATGGTCTACATGGAACTGCAGAGTGAGTTCTAGGACAGCCAGGGCTACACAGAGAAACACAGTCTTGAAAAACCAAAAAAAAAAAAAAAAAAAAAAAAAAAAGGTAAGAAAGAGAAAAAAAAGAAAGTGGATTAAACAAAGAGATAGAATTATGAAGATATGATAGATATCTGAAGCTGGCATGAAAGTGGAATTGAAAGACCTTAATAGGTCAGTTAAAAAAACTGTGGGGAAGTGAGGTGAGTTAAGTGAGAATGTTCTCCGTAGGCTCAGATGTTTGAACACTTGGTCTCCAGGTGGAACTTTGTGAGGACCTTTAGGAGGCGTGGGCTAGTGGAGAGAGCATGTCCCTGGAGTTAGGCTCTGAAAGTTTAGGGATCCCATGCCTCTTCCAGTTGGTTCTCTCCAATGCATGCTTCTGATTCAAGATGGGTGGGGTTGGCTTCCTGTTCTGCAGCAATGCCTGCTTTTGTTGCATGTTCTTTCTGCCACCATGGATTCTTACCCATCTAGGACTGTAAGCCCAAATAGATGGTTCATTCTATACACTGCCCTGGTTATCACAGCAAGAACATAACTAGTGCAAATGCTTTTATGTATAGTAGATAAAATAAAAGCTAGAGTTCAGGACCTGAAGATAAAGTAGAGGACCATTTAACTGGACTATTTAAACAAAGAATATGGGAAATCACACATACACACACACACACACACACACACATACACAACATGTAGGATTTTGGGACACCATAGAAAGACCAGATCTTCAAATTATAAGCACAGATGAAGGAGAAGAATCCAGGTCACTGAATTAGACTTGATCTTCAATAAGATCATAACAGAAATCATCCCCAAATTCAAGAAAGACATACCCACAAAGATACAGGAAACACAGAATACAGGACCTTTTTGGTCCTCTCCAAGGTATATTAGAGCAAAAATACTAACTATAGAAAGAGAGGGTATTGAAGCTTCACTCATGAAACCACTTGTATAAAAGAATACCCATTGGATAAAAGCTGATTTGTCAATGGAAACTTTAAAAGCCAGAAGACCTGTAGCAATGGATGCCAATCTACACTACTGTGCCCAGCAAAACTATCTTCCATTGCTGAAGGAGAGAACAAAAACTCTCCATGTTATCTCATCAGAAGAACCCATGTCCACTCAACCAGCCCCACATAGAATACCAGAAGTTACACTTTGACTGAAGAGAGGAATTAGCATATTCAAGTGGTACATAAAGAAGACAACAGAACAGCTCCACAGGAACCAAACAACCCTGTAAATAAGAGAAAACAATAAAATAACCACAATAAATAGACTTATCAATAACTTTAAATGTTAGTGACTCCAATTCCCTAATCAAAAGATACAAGTTAGTCTAATGGATTAAGAAATGAAATCTACCTTTCTGCTCTGTAAAAGAATTTCATCTTCAAAGACAGGTACCACTTTAGAGGGAAAAAATGAAAAAAAGTATCCCACGGATATGAAACCAGAGAGAAGGTGGGTCTCATTATCAGAATATTTGACAAAATAGACTGCAAACTTAAAATAATCAGAAGAGATAAAGAAGGTGTGATGGTTTGGATATGCTTGGCCCGGGGAATGACACTATTAGGAGGTGTGGCTTTGCTGGAGTAGGTGTGTCACTGTGGGCAGGGCTTAAGACCCTCATCCTAGCTGCCTGGAAGTCAGTCTTCCACTGGCAGCCTTCAGATGAGGATGTAGAACTCTCAGCTCCTCCTGCACCATGCCTGCCTGGATACTGCCATGTTCTCATCTTGATGATAATGGACTGAACCTTTGAACCTGTGAGCCAATTAAATGTTGTCCTTATAAGTGTTGTCTTGGTCATGGTGTCTGTTCACAGCAGTAAAACCCTAACTACCAAGGAAGACCATATCATTTTAATCAAAGGAGCAATTAACTAAGAAGATATTCACATTATAAAGATAATATGCATAAAACTGACACACCCAATTCCATAAAAACATATTATTGGACTTAAAGACACTTATTAACTCCAATTCAATAATAGTGGATGATTTCAATGCCCAGTTGCTCCAGGACAGGCCATCTAAAAAAAAAAAAAAAAAAAAAAAGGCCAAGCTGAAAATCATCTGGTTGATATCATACATCCAGCGGACTTAACAGATATCTGTAGACACGGATGTGCACACTTCCAACTCCTTCTCAGTATAGCATTCCGGGCACTAGTTAGAGCATTGAGGAAGGAGAATGAATTTAAAAGGATACAGAATGGAAAAGAAAATGTCAGAGTACCATTATCTGAGGATAATTCAATGTGATACATAAGAGATCGGCTAGAAATGATCAACACTTTGAGCAATGTGGGAGGATACAAAGCCAAACTTAAGAGACAATCATAGACAAAGCCCAGTGACAGACATGCAGAGAAAAGATATCAGCGAAACTCTCCTGTTTCCAATAGCATCTGAAATAAACACACATTCACACACAAAACCAAACAACAACAAAACTGTGTAGGAGATGAAGGACCTCTACACCGAAAACGAAAGACATAACCATGCTCATGGGTTGGTCAAATCAATCTGGAGAGAAGGCAACATCTTCAACAAATGGTGCTGGAGAAGCTGAACGCCCTCGTGTAGAAGATTAAATTAGACCCATGATTATCAGCCTCCACAAAAATCAGCCCTAAATGGACCAAAGACCTCAATGTGAATCCTGAACCACCAAGAGTACCAGAAATCCTAGGCTGCCCCTACGAGATGTAAGTGTAGGAAGAGACTTTCTGAATAGGACTCCTTGGCTGAGTAATTACAGCCAAAATGGGACTGACCTCATAGATCTAAAAAGCTTGAATTAATCAGATGAGTGGAGAGGAGCCCCACAGAGTGAGAAGGAACCTTTGCTAGCTGTACATCCAGTAGACGGGTAATATCTAGACTATAGAAGGAACTCAAAAACCAAAGAATCAACAAAAACAAATGTCCCAATGAAAGTGTGGGCCAATGACCTGAGAACTCCCTAGTTCTCAGATAAGGACATCTCTTTTACGTGTACACCATCTTTAGCAATCACTGAAACACAAATAAAAACCACTGTGGGATTTCATCTTACCCCAGCCAGAATGGTTAGAATCAAGAAAATGGCTGACCACGATGCTGGTGCGGATGAATGTGTGGGAAAGGAGAACCCTTATTTGCTGTCGGTGGGATTGCAGACTGGTGCGGCCATTATGGAAATCGGAGTGGCTAATTCTCCAAAAGCTAGAAGTAGATCTACCACACCATCTGGCTATACCTATCCATGGCGACTCCCCAGTGTATTCTCCGTATTTGTGGACTCTAGCTCTGGGTATTTAGATGTGAGGCTATAATCTGGAGTGACTGGAGAAATGTGAGTAATAAGACCAGGCTGGTGGGTGAGGGAGAAGGAGATGTGGAAAAGGGGGCTGGCTAGTGGTGGCTGTGTGCTGTGAAGGAAGGAAGGGACGAGAGAAACTGCAGCAGTGGTTTAAATCAAAATGGGGAGGAAGTGCAGTACAGACAGAGGGAAGGGGAGGGGTAAATCACACTAAGAATGCTTGAAAAAGCCATGCGGAGATGCACATTTTATGTTTCCCTAAAAATACATATATAATGTGAATGAATGAATGAATGGAATAAATGAAGTGAATGAATGAAATGAATGAAATGAGTTAACAAAATGAATGAGTGAATGAAATTCATCCATTTGAGGTGACAATGCTTTTTCCCCTTAGAGCCATAAACTATTGAACTTGCCCCAGTGCCATAAAGTCTTTAATAACATTCCTAATACTTTTCCTTACACCCATAAGTAAGTGTAGCTCTCATCCCTCATCGAGAAAGATACTTTTCAAAGCAGAAACGACCATCACAGAAATCCACAACTGGTCAACATGTAGAAACCAGCTGACTGCGTGCTTCCCAGCCCCGGTGCATACGTCCGCAGCACCGCCCTGCTAGCACCTGAGGATCTGGGAACAGGAAGGATAGGGAGGACAGATAAGAGCTGGAGCCCTGGGGGCGTCTGCTGAGAGATAGTGTTTTCTATATATGGTAAGGAAACTGCATCCATGAATCCACAGGAACATGGTCATCTGAACAAGACCAGATTAATAACCACACCAGCTGCCTCTCCAGCGTAGATGGGAGACTTTGCACATGGCGTCACCCTTAGATGAAGAGATACAGGGGGTCATTGCCTCCCGAGAGAATTGGTCTTCTCCAGGGAAGAGCCCGGATAGGTTATGTATTTCCCAAGTGGTCACTCCTAAACAAATACACCTATGATAAACACTAATGGATTCAGTTGTGCTCACACACATATGTACACATATATGTAACAGTGACTAAAGAGGCCATGAATTTGAGAGGGGGGCACAGGAAGAACTGGAGGAAGGAGGGGGATTGGAAATGATGTTAACACAGTCCTCCTGGGTACACATTCTGAAAAATAACTAAAAACAAAGCAAAATAAAGTCTGAATGAGAATAGCCACACATGGTTAGTAGCTGAAGTATTAGGTAGGTCACAGTAAGAGATTAGGAAATTGTCTCTTGTCGCCCCAAGTTCCACCCTCAGCCTTAAGTGTAATGAGAACGGCTTAAAAGAGACCACTGAGAAAACTTGGCCGCTGTCCATGAAGACTGCGGCAGAGCTGGTGCCAGATCCTGTGTGATAATTCCAGAAGGCAGAGACGGCCAGATCGGGCAGATCGGTTGGTTTAAAAGTAGTCTCAGCAGAAGCAGTCGGACTGTGAACGGTCTGATTTAGAGTTTGTTGGCACAAAAGATGTCTGGGTGTTTATTGTGGCTCTTTTGGGAAACTGAAGAGGGAGGTGACCTCGTTGGGATGAGGCCGTCTTCATAAATAGCAAGAGCACTTTTAATTACCTGATAATGACTGGAAAAATGAAAGAATTTGCACAGCGTTCTGGACTGCAGATGTCAGCTAGGAGGAGAGTGGAGTTGTTCTCTGTGTACATACTGACGCCTGCTACAGCTCATCGTAGCCTTTAAGTTCAAAGCACTTAATGTCTCTAGAGAAGAAGATGTCATAAGTCAAGTAATTCCAAACTCCAAGTTTCCTTTTGGTATTTTGATGTTTACTTCTTCAGCAATGTAGTCTGTGCTTGTGGTCTCAGGTGGTTTTGGGTGCAGAATCAGATACACACTGTATTTGCATGAGTAACTTGGTAGAACTCTTAAGAAAACAAGCCAGGCTGTGTTCTCAATGCACGGAGTTGAGTTTCTTGCATCTCTACTGCACAGCCACAGCAGAGTCTGGAGAGGACACAGCAGGACCCATCTAGACCAGACCAGCGGCTGCTGGGGATGCGCTCTTCACTCACGGTCTCCGGCACAGCCTCTGTTAGTCCTGTCTGGTCACTGCGAGCTTGATCTGCAGACCGACAGGATTAGAACCTGCTGGCAGCTTGTTTAAAAATATAGACTCCTGGGCTGGAGAGATGGCTCAGTGGTTAAGATCAGTGACTGCTCTTCCGAAGGTCCTGAGTTCAAATCCCAGCAACCACATGGTGGCTCACAACCATCCGTAATAAGATCTGATGCCCTCTTCTGGAGAGTCTGAGGACAGCTACAGTGTACTTACATATAATAATAATAACAATAACAATAATAATACAGACGCCTAGCCGGGCAGTGGTGGCGCACGCCTGTAATCCCAGCACTTGGGAGGCAGAGGCAGGCGGATTTCTAAGTTCAAGGCCAGCCTGGTCTACAGAGTGAGTTCCAGGACTACATAGAGAAACCCTGTCTCAGAAAACCAAAAAAAAAAAAAAGAAAGAAAGAAAGAAAAAAAAAGAAAAAAAATGAAAAAAAAATAATACAGACGCCTAATCCCCAATAATAATAATAATACAGACTCCTAAGCACCAATATTTCTCCATCAAACTCTCAAAGGAGAGGCTTTGATGGAGGCCTTAGTTTTATTTCCTTTCGCTATAATGGAATACTCTCACAGAAGCAGCTTAAAAAAAGAGAGAGTTTTGGGCTGGAGTTTTGGGCTTGAGATGGCTCAGTGGTTAAGAGCACTAACCTGAGTTCAATTCCCAGCACCCACATGCTGGCTCACGACCATCTGTAATGGGATCCTATGCCCTCTTCTGGTGTGTGTCTGAACTCATATAAATAAAAATAAATAATCTTCAAGAAAGACAGAGTTTATCTGTCTCACAACTCCAGGTTATACGGCTCATGGTTGTGGGCAGTAGAGATGGCCGGAGCTGGAGGCCGTTAGTCACCAGATGTCCACGAGGCACGCTGGCACGCAGCCTGTCTTCTCCACCCTCAACCCAGAATCCCCTGCCCAGAGACAGTGTCCCTTTCAGTGGGTGTGGCTTCCCACCTCAGTTAAACCAATAAAAGCCTCCTACAGACCCGTACTCAGGGTTCTTGTTTACCAAAGACTTGAACCTAAAGCAATTACAGATATAGGGTAGAATCTGTCAAGTCTACTGCTTAAAACAGCCGAAAACGAGGTATCTAAAAACCTCAGTAGGTCTTTAGATCCTGGAACTACCGGATTCCTCTTAAATCTTTTCAGTCTTTGTGGGCCCCTGTTGAATATTCCAAGGCCGCACACGGTAACTTTAATTTCATTGAGCCAATCTGGGAGCGTGTCAGATAGTTAACAGGCCGGCTGTAGGTTCTGTGGAGCATCTTTGCAGAGTTATGTATTGAGATACCGCTAATCATCAAGACGTCACAGAGAGGGGTCAGCTGCTGAGTGGCTGTCACAAAAACATGTTGTCAAGAGCTCGTGGGGTGGCTTGTGGCTTTAGAGCTTATTCCACTCTTGCAGAGGACCTGCATAGGTTCCAGGCACCCAAATCAGGTGGCTCACAATCACCTGGAATGTCTACACTATGCCCTCTCCTGGTCTCCAGTGTCACTGCAGTCATATGCACAAATAACACACACATGTATGCACACAGGTGGTGATGATGATGGTTTTAAAAGGTGTTGTCCCGGTGTAGAGGAATTGAAGTCCTTCTGCATTGTTTTGGGCTGTGTGAAGTAGTATAGTAACTATGGCAAACAGTATAGCACAGAGGTTTCTCAAACAATGAAAATAGAATCATCCTATGATCCCATGACCCTGCTTCTGGTTATTTATAAGAGAACTGAATCAAGATCTTCAAGAGATATGTGTACGCCCATATTTATTGCACATCTCTTAAAATGGCTGCTATGCCAATAATCTAATGTCAATCACCTGAGGAGTGAATGAAGAAAATAGGGCATGTAGTGATTATCATCTGCTTAAAAGGAAGCCGTCCACAGGGTGTAACCAGCTTGGATGAGTGTCGGGGACGTGGCGCTGACTGTAGGAATGTAGTCACAGAAAGGTAAGTGCTGCACCTTCCGTTTGCTTGCGAAGAACCTGAAAGATTCAAATCCACAGACTCAAAGGGGGAAGTAATTTCTAACAGAGTGCAAAGGAGCTGCACATAGAGAGTCAACACTTCCTGTCCAATACCACACCTGTGTCTAACAGTACTCTAGAACACGCTTAATTAAAGTCTAAGCATGGAATGGCCTTAAAGGTGGCAGAAGTCCACTACGGTGAGGCTTCTAAATGTCCACCATCTGTTTAAAGGGGCTGTATTGTTGTTGTTTGCTTTGACCAAACACTGGCGCAGAACAGCCAGGGGAAGTTGGCTTACAGGCTGTGGAGAAGCCATGGCTGGAGCAGAGGGGCAGAGGGAGTGTTCTGGCTTGCTTTCCCTGGCTTGCTCAGCTTGCTTTGTTTCAAATGTGCGTTTTTCTTTTGATTTCTTTTCTGCTTCAACATTCCCCCTTCCCTCAGTGCCCAATTACCCAGGAAGGCAGGACTGGTCACTTCAACAGGAGACCTCAAAAAGCCAAGGCAAGCCAGCCCAAGACTAGCAGGCTTCCTCCCACAGGCCTCAGAGTCTGGACTCTCCTGTTTCCTCTCAGAGCCGGGTCATAAATACTGGTGCAGAATAAGGTCATTCCAGAAGCTTGCAGTAGCCCTGCCCGGGTGGGTTTTTTGCAGACAGGGCCAGGCTGTGCAAAAAGTGGTGTTAGTTAGCCTTGTCAAAGAGCTTCTTCCTGTAGGCATGTGGGTTGTCACACACTGAACTAGCACTGCCCTGGCTACCCCAGAAGCCAGCCAATCCCGATTGCCCCTCAGTTTGCTTTCTTAAATAGCCCAGACTACCTGCCCAGGGATATGCCCTACCTCATCAGTTAGCAAACAAGAGGCTCCCTTCAGACACACCCCCAGATCAGTGTAATTGAGATACTTCCTCCACTGAGACTCCACCCCCCACCCCGTTCCCACATAGGTCTAGGTTTTTGTCAAGTTGAGAGAAACATGTGACCCCGGTGTTAGCAGAGAGCAGGAAGTCACGGCTATGCTTGAGTGGGGTGGCCTGAGGGCAGGGAACCTCCCTCTCCAAACCTTTCCTAGAGAACCAGACAGGTGGAAGAGATGTTTAACAGAACTGGAACTCAGGGAATGAGTGGGTAGAACGCAGGGCAGGGCAGGAAGATAGGTGAACCAGAAAAACCAAGCCCCAGCCTCGGGTGGCTTTGTCTGTGGAGGTCTTTATTGAAGTGGTCATGGGTCTGCACAGGACAATAACTTGTGTAAATTACACTCTTGTTTTCTCTCGACAGCTGAGGAAGAGGTAACTAGCTGCAGTCTAGTACTGCCCTTTCTGTGCTGTCCCTGAGAGGATGTTCTGTGACACCCCAGCCCAAACTCAGGATGGGTGTGTGAGGGTGGGGCGAGCCAGTCACAGTTGTTTTTATTTAATGTTTCATACAGACACATTGTGATCCTATTCCTTCCTTCCCCCAACCCTCCAAGCCATCCCTCACCCCCGCCCACGCAACTTCATGTTCTTTCTCTCTCTTAAAATGTCCAAGTGTATACACACACACACACATACACACTCACACACACTCACTCATACACACACTCACACACACACTCATACACACACACTCATATACACACTCTCACACACATTCACACACTCATACACACACTCACACACACTCATACACTCACACACACATTCACACACACTCATACACTCACACACACTCACACACACTCATACACTCACACACACATTCACACACACTCATACACTCACACACATTCACACACACTCATTCTCTCTCTCTCTCTCTCTTTCTCTCTCTCTCTCTCTCTCACCCCTGTCGATTCTGATTTGGCTGCCTCATACTTCTGATGGGGTGTTTTACCTTCTTGTTCTGTTAGCCTTGTGGTGAGCTGTACTGCCTGTCCTCCTTTAGCTCTGCGCCTTTTGTTAGTTTGGGGTCAGGAAGGGATGGCTAATTGATCATCACGAGTTCATCCTCCAGCTTTGTGGCCAAGCTGCTCTTTTGATGAAATGTCAGGGTATGAGAGTGACTGGCATCCTCTTGGGAATCCGCCACCCCTCCCAGTTCCCTAAACCAGCCTACCAAGTGTTATCAAGGTCAAATGAATAGAGAGAAAAGGACTCTATCCCTTTGAATCCTAATACCAAAAAGAGCTTATAGCACCACCTGCTGTCTCAAAATAAAATTTCCTTCCGTCTGGTCAAGGTTTCTGGTGTTTAGGACAAGCTAGTATCTTGAATGTGCACAGTGACTCAGGGAAATAAAGCAGGTGACCCTTGATGGTTTCATCTTCACAGTATTGGCCACCACGGCTCTGAATTGCCTGAAATGTGCTCGCACAGGAGCCAGGACGTGATACAGTAATATCAGTGTATCGTAATGGACGCAGGAAAACCACAGCCAGTATCCAATGCCGAGTAATAGGACCGGCAGGAGCGCACAGTGGTTAGACTCACTGCAGAGCACTTGCTTGGGAGTCTCCAGGGCCACAAGCTCTCACGCAGGGATCAGGCCGCTCGCATCTGCAGCAGGAAGTGTGACCTGTCTCCCTTTCACACCTTGGTATATTTGAGAATATATTTTATTTATAAAAGTATATGTAGTAATCACAGCAGACACCTCCTCCATGCTGCGGGCCAAGCATGTAGGCTTTCTTTGCATGTGTGGTACCGTCATTCTCCTCTGCAGACCGAGGAGGGATTAACGCTCGTTACAGGTAAGGAAACAGTTAAGTGACCACCCAAGAGCACACAACTAGGAAATATTAGAGACGTGTAATGGATCAAAGTAGGCCGGATGTAAGATCTGCGTGCTGTACTCGATTGCTTAGAAAATCTGATTGTAAAATAATGCAGTTATATTTAGAGTAGAATTTACAGAGATCTGCATCGCGGTGGTAAGACTCAAAACAAAATGAACAAACAAAAAAAACTGTGCAGATTGGGGGAAAGCTTGGGAAAAGATACTTTAGTTCATTTCTGCTTTTGCGACTCAGAGAATAAGCATTGTATGAGCTAGAAAGGTGGCTCAGGAGATAAAGGTGTTTGTCACCAAACCTGACAGCTGGAGTTCCATCCTGGACACATACGGTGGGAGGCGAGCCGGCTTCTGCAGTTGTCCTCCGACATCTGCAGGTGCACCATGGCGTGGACACACACACACACACACACACACACACACACGTGCATGCATCTGGATACACTTGCACACACACACATGTGCACACATCTGGATACACTTGCATACCTACACACAGAGACACATATGCACACACACATACACACCATGAACAACTACACATACACACACATAGTTGTATTTGTGCAATACATACACAGATACACATGCACATACAGATACACATACACACCACACACACCCTACACATACACATAGACACACTTATGCATGCACATACAGGCACATATATACATACACACACATACAGATACACATGCACACATATATACATACATAATATAATTTAAACAACAAAAAAACCAAGTCCAGATTCTTCATCTAGTGTCTTCTTGGGCAGTCTTGCTTTTTCTAGAAGAGGTGGAGTGGACAGATTCTTGTTCTCCAGACTGACTGCAGAATCATGCTTTAATCTAATGTGTGTGCATGTGTGTACACGTGAGTGTGTACGTGTGTACGTGTGTGTGTGTGTGTGAGAGAGAGAGAGAGAGAGAGAGAGAGAGAGAGAGAGAGAGAGAGAGAGAGAGAGATGGAGGGAGAGAGAGAGAGACTTTAAGAGACCTTTAGGCCATGTTTACCTCCTAAGCATGGTTTTAGGGGGCTTCTTGGATTTGTTGATTGCTGAGCACTAATGGGAACCCAGCAAAAGACAGCTGCTTCTCATTCAGAAGAGAATCTCCATTTATATCAAATAAACCTTAGAGTCAGTCACTCAGTTACTAGAGAAGTTAGCAGTGATCGTTAATGCCACCTAGTGGTTAGAATAAATCATGGCCCTTGAGATTCTCAAATTATCCTCTGTGAGTCTAATTCAGATGAGGAGAGGGGTGTATGCTTGGACTCCAGCGGTTTGCCGTTGAACCCAGCAGCTGCTGTATGGAGCTGCAGAGATCTTCTGGAACCATTTTGACCTGAAGAGGACCAGCTGAGCTCTCTCTCACACAGGGCCGGGATGGGAGCAGGCTGCTGCAAGAAGGATGGAGAGATCCAGTGATGTCAGTTTTGAAATTCTGCTTGCATTTTCTCCTTGTTTATCTCTGTTGACCGCCGCACTTAGGCCCTCCTCTGTGTACGCTCCTGTATTTCATATCCTCCAGTTCATGGTCAGGGTCTCCACAGTCAGATGCCAGGCCGCTCTGGGCTCTTCACCGAAGCCCTTGCACATACTACCTATCCGAACCTGGCACATCCACAGTCAGACCTCCTGTAGGACATGCTGCTTTCCGGGTGGTGTTAACCTCACTGCAATCTTTTAGTCTCTATGACTCTACTAAAATTCAGACAGACCACAAACACAGAGGCCCCCACCTCAACCCAGAATGTCTTTTGCTTACCGACACCTTTAATTTCCCTCCATGCCTGATTTACACTCCCCTGCTGGCGTGTCATCAAAGAGCATCTCCATTGCTTGTCAAGACTTCATACATGTACCTGCCACTGCATGTATTTGTTCATTCCTAAGTCCCGCCCCGTGCCTGGAACATGAGTACTATTGGTCTTCAAGTGCCTGCCGCCCACTAAACTGAGCCAAATATAGAGTGTGCTCAGCTCCACTCGGTTCCTTCCCTTGAGACCGGCTACCACGGAGAGTGGTGCTTGTGTGTTTGTGAACTCAGTGTGAATTCCAAGTGTTTGTGAACTCAGTGTGAATTCCAAAGTGTTTGTGAACTTAGTGTGAATTCCAAGTGTTTGTGAACTCAGTGTGAATTCCAAGTGCTTGTGAACTCAGTGTGAATTGCTTCTTTTGTTCTCTGCCACAAGAGGACTGAGAGCATCTCTGATAACTTCTGAAATTCTTTTCACACTGGCTTATTTGCACTTGTTTCTCTGTCTGAAGAGCTATGCCCACCTTACCTCAAGAGAGGAAGAACACATGCGACTGTTTTACCAAACACCTGCATTTTACATATACCCTCTGTTTAGAAGTTAAAAGTCTTATGTGTAGGATGTGAGCATTTCGTGGAGAATGGGGCTGAAGTCAGGAATGTTTAATAAATTGTGTGGCTTTATCAGTGAGTCAGCATTTGGACACAGGGCATCACACCAAGCTCACATCCTGGACCTTCCCTTTGCGTATGACATAATGATGCTCTGCGTCACTACGGACCCTCTGAAGAGAGTCTGCTCTCAGGGGTACAGAGGGGCTCTTTACCCATCATTTCCGTTGATGTAGTAAATTAAGACCACAAACAAAAGTACGTTTAAGGGAGTCAGGGTTTATCTGACTTACAGTTCCAGGTCACAGTCCAGTGTTGTAAGAATGTCAAGATGCTAGCCTGGCGGTTGTGGTGCACACCTTTAATCCCAGCACTCTGGGAGGCTGAGGCAGGTGGATTTCTGAGTTCGAGGCCAGCCTGGTCTACAGAGTGAGTTTCAGGACAGCCAGGGCTATCCAGAGAACCCATGTCTCAATAAAACCAAATCCAAAAAACCAAAAAAAAAAAAAAAAAAAAAAAGATGTCAAGATGCTACCTTGAGTAATCAAGTTACACCCACAGCCAGGAGCAGAGAGAGAATGAATGCATACATGGTTACTTGTGCTCCATCTCTGTCCTCTTCTATAGACTCCAGGACCCAGACGTAGGGGATGGTGCTGCCTACTATGGGACGACCTCCCCACTTGATTAATATAGTCAAGGCAGTTACTCTCATACATGCCCACAGCCCTGATCTAGACAGTTCCTCAGTGAGACTCGCGTTCCCAGGTGACTTTTAGACTGTGTTCTTGGCATTTAAAACTAATTACCCATCTGGTCTCGTGTTCTATGTCCCACCCCGTCCTCTGAAACATGTTTAGCATTCTGAACAATAGGGAAGCGGAGCAGGTCCTCTTCCCTTTTCAGTCCTCCATCAGCCTACGAGATCTCAAGGTCATTTTCTGACATAGCCGTGCCCTGAGTCCTGTGGATAATTTTTTCACGCACGTTGAACCTCTTAGACTCTCATTGGGAATGTAAATGATTTCATTGACTAGGGGTCTTGGGGAGCACTCAGTTTAACTAACTCCAGAAAATATTTATACAAATTCAGTGGAAGTCTGAATTCCCGTGTGTGTGTGTTTCCTGCCACAGGGATTCCGAGCCAGCCCCCGACACATCAGGAGGCGAGTTGCAGCGGCTGCTGCTGCCCGATTGGAAGAAATAAAGCCTGTGGTGGAAGTTCATCATCAGAGTGAACAAGAGTCATCGGGGAGGATCAAGCGAAGGATCAAGAAAAATAGCCGGGTGCAGCCAGAATTCTATCACTCTGTTCAAGGTGCTTCAACCAGAAGGCCTGTAAGTAGAGAGAACTGTCTTTGCTAAGAGTGTCGATTAACAGTCAAGTGGTGAAATCACTCACTCAAATAAGTTTGGATCAAATGATTGGGCTGTCCTGTTGTGATCCCCATAAAGTGACTGCCTGTTCACATAAAGGAAGGGTCGTGCTTTCTGAGAAGGTGTTGGGTAGGTCATTGGCAGAGGCAGGAGCATGTGCAGATTCTGATCTAAAACTTAGGGAGTTCCTAGTGCCCTTGAAGCTGTGGTCTGGAATGAGGATGGGGGCCCTAGAGTTAAAAGGCTGGCAGGCTGCGGTGTGCTAAGGCATCACAGCAACAGTAGAGTCAGTATCAGGAGAGAGAAAGCAACGAAGAGGGGCTGGAGCTGGAATCTGTGCTGCTGACTGATCCCCTTTCCAGGAGTCTCTAGGGCTGGGACTCAGCTCAGGGTAACTCTGGAAGAACTTCTAACTCTAGGCTTTCAACTGTGAGAAAGCAAAAGGCTCTGTCTCCCTAACTATGGCGGTTTGAATGAGTATGGCTTCCATAGACTCACATATTTGAATGCCTGCCCCTCCCCCATTGGCAGAACTGTTTGGGAAGGATAGGGAGGTGCTGCCTTGTTGGAGGAGATGTCTCACTCGGTGTGCACTCTGAGGTTTCAAAAGCCTAAGCTGTTCCCAGTTAGGGCCCTCTCTGTGCCCAGTGGTTGTCGTCTCAAGATGTGAGTTCTCAGCTTCTCCTTCAGCGTCATGGCCACCTGCCTGCTGCTGCGCTCCCTACAATGGTCAGAGACGCTAAGCCTCTGGAACAGTGAGCCCCAGGTTAGATGTTTTCTTTTACAAGTTGTCTTGGTCATGACGTTTTGGTCATGGCAGTAACTAAGACACTAGTCACGTGTCCTGTTCACCTGTTCACAGACTTCCCTGGGGGCACTGGAGCTCACCTGGCTGGTAATCATCTCATTTTCTGAGCACATTATTCTAAGTGCTCTGGTATCTCAGCTTGGAGGGTTCTGGCCCAAGGATTTTCTAACCAACACTGTGATGATTAAGGATTTGGGCCTTGAGAAATGGCTATTTGAAAGCTTTAAAAATAATATTTCTGAACTGCAGGGATGTTATATTGTTTTAGCATTAGAAGGTTGTACTGACTGGTTTTGTGTGTCAACTTGACACAGGCTGGAGTTATCACAGAGAAAGGATCCTCCCTTGAGGAAATGCCTCCATGAGAGCCAGCTGTAAGACATTTCCCAATTAGTGATCAAGGGGGGAGGGCCCCTTGTGGGTGGTGCCTTCCTTGGGCTGGTAGTCCTGGGTTCTATAAGAAAGCAAGCTGAGCAAGCCAGGAGAAACAAGCCAGTAAGCAACATCTCTCCATGGCCTCTGCATCAGCTCCTGCTTCCTGACCTGCTTGAATTCCTGTCCTGACTTCCTTTGGTGATCAACAGTGTGGAAGTCTAAGCTGAATAAACCCTTTCCTCCCCACCTTGCTTCTTGGTTATGATGTCTGTGCAGGTATACAAACCCTGACTAAGATAAAGGTCTATTCACCTGGTTTATCCTCATGCTATGCACAGCCCACGGTTCCATTTCCTGTGCTGACAGCCTAAGGAAACTGTTAAGATGTGACTTGATAATACCTCTGCGAACTCTAAAAACACAGAAGCCATTCCATTCGGGTCACTGGGTGGCAGGTCACATGTGGAAATAGGTTTAGTGACTAGGCCAGCAGAAGGGTCCTGTTTACAATGAATCACTTGCAACAGAACTGCTTATTGGCAAGGACCTGTGATTGATATTTACAGTGGGAAGTGCTAGGCAGGGAATGATGCATTCAGGGAGAAGAGAGGAAGGGGTATGAAGAACTGTTTGGATTTACTTAAGTTATGTGGGGGTTTTGCATAAGAGAAACGGGTACAAAAGAAATCCTGGAAGCAGGCTGTGGTCGAAACAATTGCACACAAGCAGTTTCTGTGCTTCACAGAGGCAAGGCTGGGCGACTATGGTGGCCTTAGGAAGATTTAACATAAGTAGCATGGGCAGCAGGGCAGGCTGGGACAGGTCAGTGACTACTGCAGTAATCTAGGTGTCAGGCCTGAGCTCTGTCATCTCTTCCTAGCAGAAGGGAATCTGGAGATGGTGTGTATTCTTCGAAGCAGGGGATGCACACTCCCCCACCTGATTGCATCTCCAGTGAGTCTTCTGAAGGCCGGAAATTGTCAGTCAGCGACCAGGAGATGGTTGGTTCCTTGTGTCATATGATTTCTGCCCAAACTTTTGACATAGTCTGGCCACTGCTAACTTTATGTTGCCTGTGGACTGAATGGTGTGTGCCCTCTGATGGATTTAGTTATCTACAGTCACTAGTACCTGCTGTCGCAGTCCATTCAACACAGGCCCAGACCTGTTCTTTTTCTCACTTCTGCTCCCACGAAGTCAGTGCTGCCACACCTTGCTGCAAGAAGAACTCTCGCTGTGGCTTAGAGATGGGCTGAGATGACATCAACTTTAGTGACCCAGGATTATTTTAATGACCTTCTGCGAGCCAATCCAGGCACTTGTAGTCACAGTGTTAATAAGACTTGTGAATAAGAAAGGTGGGCAGAGTAATGGCAGAGAAGAATCAGGAACTATGAAGGTGGCTGAGGTTGTAGCTCTGTGGTAAAGTGCTCACCCGACTTGCGAATGGCGTGGGTTTGATTCCCTAGCAGGGAAGGAGCAGGCAAGGAAAATCATGACTGCACTTACTTCAGCCAGCTTGCATCATGACGGCACGCCGTGTGGAATGCATTCGGGGCCTTAGGCTATAACATACTCACTAGCTTATCCTGAATTCATAATTCATACTCAAGTACGCCTGTAAGGTGTGTAATGGGGATCACTAATAGAAACTTAATCAATAATGCATACACTTCTTATGGCACTCCTTGGGGAATGAGATGTCTCTAAAGCTGAGTAGACAGACAACCAGTTTATCCTAATTTTCTCTTAGTAAATGTGTCTTGAGATTGATTGTCTTACGGTCTGTCACTGATATCTAGAGATCTTGAACCACATTGGAGCAGGAAGGACAGATCTATCTCCTCCTTTGGGCTTTAATATTTTAGAGAGTACAAAACACTTCTGAATCCTAGAGTCCGTAAATACTGCATTAATCACCTTTTCACTGCTGGGAATGGCGTATCTAATAGAAACGGGAGAGAAGGCTGGTTTTTGTTTCCTGCTGTCAGAAGGTTATTCTCTATTACTGGGAGGTGCAGAACTGCCCAGCTCCAGATGGTAGGAGCGTGTTCATGAGGCTTAGGCAAGAAAGGGGTGCAGGCTGGAGCCAGGGCAGCAGCACCTTCCAAGACCAGTGCCCAGTGAGCCCTGTCCTCCGGCCAGGCTCTGCCTCCCTCACCTCACAGCCTTTGGATAGCGCCATAGACAAGGCACTGAATGCACTTCCAGAGTAGGAGACCACGGAGGACTCTCCAGATTGAAACTGTAGCAGCTTTCATTGTTGTAATGGGGAGGCTGCACTTCTCTGCATTTGCCTCCCAGTTCCTGGGCTGTGCTCCCTTCCCTGTGCTCCTCTCTACTGTGCTCCCTTCCTGTGCTCCTTTCTGTTTTGCTTTACATTTAATTACTGTCAGAGACCTGGGGCAAGTGCTCAGTTTCCAGAGGAGGAATATTGTGCCTTCTGGAAATCGGGGCTGACATTTAAACCCAAGTCCTCTGAACTTGAGAGGATTGAGGAAAAATATGAGAAATTGCATGCTCATGTTTGTAATCTATATTAGATTATTGGACTGTTTAGAGAGGAGGCAAGCTACCAGACAAACGATGCAGGAACATTCCCAGCTAAATAGGCACAAGGGTCTAATTCTAAGCCACAGAGAAATGGAGACAACCCTGCTGCAACCCTGGATATTTTAACCACTCTGAGACTGTACAGATGGCAGGTATTGTATAAATGAAACCTTTGGGTTTTTTTTTTAAGGCACTTTCTTTTTTTTTTTTCCGATATATTTTTTATTTACATTTCAAATGATTTCCCCTTTTCTGGCCCCCCACTCCCCGAAAGTCCCATAAGCTCCCTTCTCTCTCCCTGTTCTCCCACCCATCCCTTCCCACTTCCCTGTTCTGGTTTTGCTCTATACTGCTACACTGAGTCTTTCCAGAATAAGGGGCCACTCCTCCATTCTTCTTGTACCTCATTTGATGTGTAGATTATGTTTTGGGTATTCCAGTTTTCTAGGTTAATATCCACTTATTAGTGAGTGCATACCATGATTGATCTTTTGAGACTGGGTTACCTCACTTAGTATGATGTTCTCCAGCTCCATCCATTTGCCTA
Source organism: Apodemus sylvaticus (assembly GCF_947179515.1). NCBI lineage: Eukaryota > Metazoa > Chordata > Mammalia > Rodentia > Muridae > Apodemus > Apodemus sylvaticus. The sequence goes on from NC_067480.1 coordinate 103,618,515, forward strand.
AGAATTTCATGAATTCATTGTTTCTAATGGCCGAATAGTACTCCATTGTGTATATATACCACATTTTTTTGCATCCACTCTTCTGTTGAGGGATACCTGGGTTCTTTCCAACTTCTGGCTATTATAAATAGGGCTGCTATGAACAGAGTGGAGCATGTATCCTTATTACATGCTGGGGAATCCTCTGGGTATATGCCCAGGAGTGGTATAGCAGGATCTACCAGAAGTGAGGTGCCCAGTTTTCTGAGGAACCACCAGACTGATTTCCAGAGTGGTTGTACCAATTTGCAACCCCACCAGCAGTGGAGGAGTATTCCTCTTTCTCCACATCCTCACCAACACCTGCTGTCTCCTGAATTTTTAATCTTAGCCATTCTGACTGGTAAAAGGTGAAATCTCAGGGTTGTTTTGATTTGCATTTCCCTAATGACTAATGAAGTTGAGCATTTTTAAAGATGCTTCTCCGCCATCCGAAGTTCTTCAGAACCTTTGGGTTTTAAGTAGCATAATTCAGCCCGGCGGCGGTGGTGGTACTTGTGGTGGTGGCACATGTCTTTGGTCGCAGTGCCTTTAATCCCAGCACTAAGGCAGCAGAGGCAGGCAGATCTCTGAATTCCAGGCCAGCTTGGTTGACAGAGTGAGTTCAAGGAGAGCCAGGACTATACACGGAAAACAACAGCAACAACAACAACAACAAAAACCATCAAAAAAACCAAGAACACTTTGGTCCATTCAAACCTCTATTTAAATGGTGGTGAAAGGTTAAATAAGGTTAAATAAGCCCTATTCTGTATTTTTACTGTGCATACATATTTTTGGCTTGAACTTCTTATGTCAGGGACATAGGAACATTTGTTCTAATGTCTGTTCACAGGGATCTGTTTGTGTGTGATAGCCTATAGGCATAGGGACATGAAGGTTCTAGAAATATTTTTAAAAAATAGAACAGAAACAGTGTATCTATTTCTGTTCTATTTCATGGATTTCACTTCTTGTCAGTGTTGCAGCAGGGTTGTCTCTGTTTCTCTGTGGCTTAGAATTAGACCCCTGAGCCTGTTTACCTGGGAATGTTCTGCATTATTGTCTGGTAGCTTGCCTCCTCCGCCGTCAGGAATAGCAGCCTGGAGCTCCTGGCTTCAGACACTGAGCTCCTACCACAGGCAAGACCCTGGTTTATTGAGTGGAAATTTCGACTTAGAGGTTGGTTGACACAGAGTAGGAAAAACAGGCTTAGGCTCAGGGGATGATAAAATCTCAGAGCTTTGTTTTTCAAAATAAATAAATAAATAAATAAATCTTTAAAGACTTCAAAGCAAAACAAGAACAAAGAGGAAAACACACAAAAAGTGCAGCCCACCTTCTTTTCCTCAGTTAACAGATACTTGCTGAATCTGTTCCAGCTGTGAAACAAGCAATGAAGAATCAGTTTAAGGTGCTCTCCCATACATATTCACAGCAGGACATGGGCAGGCACACAGTTCTTTTTTTAAGCAACGAAATATTGAACATTTACTAAGTGAAATATTACATCATTATTTTTTTAAATCTCAAGAAATTATTATATGTAGTTTTTTTTTTTTTTACCAGTTTTATAAATCTATTTGGAACATTAAGCATGATAGAAGTAGAAGAAAAACTCTTATGAAGTCCTCTATGAAAGGACACGTTCCTGGTGAGACAGAAACTGGTCCATCTCCAAGGGAGAATATGCAGTGTAACTGTGGCTTCATAGAACGAATCGGGTAATGTCCCTTCTGTTCTATCTTGTGGGATGGTTTGAAGAGTATTGGTATTAGGTTTTCTTTGAAGATCTGATAGAGTTCTGCACTAAACCCATCTGGTCCTGAGCTTTTTGTTTGTTTGTTTGTTGGGAGACTTTTAATGACTGCTTCTATTTATTAGGGATTATGGGACTGTTTAGATGGTTTATCTGATCCTGATTTATCTTTGGTATTTTGTGTCTGTCTAGAAAATTGTCCATTTCATCCTGAATTTTCCAGTTTTGTGAATATAGGCTTTTGTAGTAGGATCTGATGATATTTTGAATTTCTTCAGTTTCTGTTTTTATATCTCCCTTTTCTGATTTTGTTAATTTGGATACTGTCTCTGTGCCCTCTGGCTGGTCTGGCTAAGGATTTATTTGTCTTGTTGATTTTTCTCAAAGAACCAGCTCCTGGTTTGTTGATTCCAGTACTTTTGTTTCTACTTGGTCGGTTTCAGCCCTGAGTTTGATTGTTTCCTGCTGTCTACTCCTCTTGGGTGTTTTTGCTTCTTTTTGTTCTAGAGCTTTCAGGTGTGCTGTTAAGCTGCTAGTTTATTCTCTCTCCAGTTTCTTTTTGGAGGCACTCGGGGCTTTGAAAACTCAGATTTTTTTTTTCTTCGAGACAGGGTTTCTCTGTATAGCCCTGGCTGTCCTGGAACTCACTCTGTAGACCAAGCTGGCCTCGAACTCAGAAATCCGCCTGCCTCTGCTTCCCAAGTGCTGGGATTACAGGCGTGCGCCACCACGCCCGGCGAAAACTCAGATTTTTGAATGTTGGGTTTGAAATGTCTACAAGATTTCCTAAAGAATGCCTGTCATAGATGGATAAATCTGGGATTTGGAAACCATTTGTACAGTGATGTTATCAAATCCTTGGTCTGAGTTAGGCGGCTCAGGAAGTGACCGTTTAGGTGACCTAGGAAGTGAAGAAGAAAGATAAAGCTGAACCTTGGGTCTGTCTGGTGTGGGAGTGTGGGAAGAGGTTTGTTAAACAGGAAGTAAGGAAGCTTGGCCTAAAGCTGCCTCCAGGTACGCTTCCAGTCTGCTGTAAAGGCTCCTCTGTACGCCGTGAACTTTCACTTAGCTTACATGAAAAGGGATCCTTGTCAGAAGCCGTAGAGTTCAGCTAGTCACAGCAGCTGAGCTCCAGGAAGTGACCGGGCGGCCAGCTTTCCAGATCTGCTGCAAACAAGGTAATTGCTGATTTCTGTACCTCACCCCACTCCCAGAATTCACTTTACTTTCATCTGCTCTAAGTAGAACCCCAACTTGCGATGGAGGGAAACACCATGAGTTGTTTTCAGTCTGTCTGCTTCTTCAATTCTAGAATCGCAAATAATGCCTTCTACAGTTCCGTTTACTTTGCTCTAAAACGGGTGTGGTAATGCATGCTTCTAATCCCAGCAATTGAGGCTGAGGCAGGGGGATCTCTATGGGTTTGAGACCTGCTGGTCTACCAAGTGAGTTCCAGGTCAGCTAAGAGTTATGTCTCACCCCCATTTCCTGCCCACAGAAAAAGATGTGGTCTGCCTTCCTCTTGTAACAGGAGTGTGGTTCCTGTATAACCTCTAAGTATCCCCATGGAGAGAGTAAGGCTTAACCTGAGATGGGTAAGCACTTTTGACTTTGGTTTCAGGATATCATGTTAGAGCAAGAAAGGCTGTTCAGGTAGAAACCCGGAAGCAGTGGGAGAGGATTTTCCAGAAGCTTCCATCACTTCTTGCCCTCCTGTGTCCTCTGTAAAACCGGTTCCTTACCTCGCCTTTACTTGGGGGCATTTTCCCTGATTGTTTAACTGCACTGTGACTTAGGTGGTTGTAAGGCTACGGGATACTTTGGAACACTGCGTAGTTTTGACTTTTATAAATTAATGTTAGTAAGATTTTAGCACATCTTTGTCAGGCTTGCGGACTAAGCACAGGTTGTATGGTATAGTATAGAATAGATGTGTCATCTCTCTGTTCTTTTCCTGCCTATCTAAGTGGATTTCCTTTCCACTTTTAAGTATACAGGGCTGGGCATCTTTATTTGTGTGACCTCAGGGGAGGTCTTCCCCTTCGCCGGAAGGGGAAGGCTTGCCTGTTCAGCCCATACTTTGGCTAGTTAATCAGCAAATACAGAGTTCTTAAAAGAGATAATCATCTGCTTCCCTTGCCATTTTTGTATTTTCAGGGAATGAATTTTTTGAGTAAAGAAAAAAAAATCCTTTTGGTAACTGCCTAGCAAGGATTTTTAATTAACTAATTAATTTCTGTTTGATTTGTATGAGTATTTCACTTGTATGTATACCTGCATGCAGAGGCCAGAAGAGGGCTTCGGATCATCTGGAGCTAGGGTTACAGTTGTGAGCTACCGTGTGAGTTCTGGGACCTGAACCCAGATCCTGTGTATGAATGAACACAAGTGCCCTTTGCCACTGAGCCTACAAAGAATTTCATTAAACGGTGCTCATTCAGTTTACCGAGTTTTTGTTACTCATTGCTAGGCTAGTGTTTTTAGATTCTCAATTAATAGATGTTTCTAAAAGATCTCACTAATCTGATTATGCTATTAAAAGTCTGTAAATAGTTGGTGTATCACACACGGAATGCAAGACAAGTGAGTTCTACTTCATGAAAAGTTCAGAGGAACACATTCGTTAGTCTCCCAAACTGTTCATACAACCAGAATGAACTGGCTGAAGGGATTCATGGACTCCACTTAGAGACAAGTGTGGCTTGTAAGTCTTATTTCTCTTGGGACCCTGGCAAAGCTTCTTTTTGCTATTGTGTATCGCTGTGTTCAGGGCCACCTATTTATTACCTTAGGGGACAGAAACAGAACCAAAACCAAAACGAAACCAAACAAAATTCCAAACATGCATTCCTTAAGGGCTAAACAAAATAAAACTCTAAACATCTGGTCATTTATACTTCAGGTTTTGCAGATAACTGGATCAAAGGGAAAAGAAAATAAAACAAAAAACCCTCCTTCAAAGCTGATCTCCTTCATTATTTTTCCTCTAAACAGAATAATCTGCAAATTTCTCTGGGAAGATGTCCCTCAAACTCCTTTATTTTAATGACTATAATCACAGAGTTTCTTTTGTTCTGCAGTTAAAGGTTTAATAGATATTTTTACCTGAGATTTGATTATATTGGGTTCTTTTTAAAGATTAATTTAAGACCATGTCTTGTGTCATAGTAAAGTAGGTGCAGTCTGGCTCACTCTTGTCACTCTTGGTTCTCAGCGATCACAGGCTGTAAGAGCCTGAAGGAGTGAGAGGTCTTCTGATTTTTTGGTTCCTATTGCCAACAAATAGGAGATTTTTCTCCCTGGTAGGTTGAGGCAGAGAAGGCCTCACTGTTAGAGCTGTGTGGTGCCTGTGGCTCATAACCAGTAGTTTTCTGCATTCACAGTTTTATCTCTCTGGATCTCATGTCTATTTTTTTTTAAAAAAAAATGTATTCATTTATTTTATGTATACGAGTACACTGTCGCTCTACAGATGTGAGCCATCATGTGGTTGATCATTCCAGCCCCACTCACTCTGGACCAAAGATTTTATTATTATATGTAAATACACTGTAGCTGTCTTCAGACACACCAGAAGAGGGCATCAGATCTCATTTCGGGTGGTTGTGAGCCACCATGTGGTTGCTGGGATTTGAATTCAGGATCTCTGGAAGAGCAGTCGGTGCTCTTAACCACTGAGCCATCTCTACAGCCCCTCATGTCTCAATCGAAGTATGGAGATTGAATGTAGCCAAACAGAATTTAGCATGAGCCCTGGGAGAGCAGAGGTCAGTTCTGGAAATGACAGTACTATTTGAGGAAAATTACAGTAGCTCTTGGTAGTTAAGTAACCATTGCTATTTTCAAAACCTATTCATATTCATTATCCTATTTAACCTGAGGTCACCCTGTGCTTTGAGTAGACCATTCATTATTTACTGACTTCGTCAAACTGAGTCTCATAGAATAGGGAAATAGCAGACGATCAAAAGGCCAGATAGAGGCAGACATCTCTCATCCTTGTGATCTGCTTTTGGAGTTCTCCCTCAAATAACACTTAGAAAGTTGAGGCTGATAGATTTTGGGGAGAGGAATGTAGATATTAGGAGTAGAGGAATTACTGTCTCTCGTGAGGCTTGTTTCTGGGAGGTGCCTACCTGTGTCTCTTTGCGAGCCGATCACAAGCCTTCCCAACCCGTATTGGCTGTTCAGGGCTACTCTAGCATCAGCAAACCCAGGCTAGTGAATGCTGTCAAGTGTGAGCTTCAGGCTCCAAACATCATCAGCACACTCAGATATCAAATGGTAAAGGACGCAGTCAACCCCCGATGCCGAGGGCGGCACCAGAGCTCACCACCGCAGCACCGATCCATCATCCACTGTGTGCAGCGCTGTGTCACTGAGGTGTGTGGGGATCGGGCACCTGCGTTAATCAGGTGCTGGCGTTAAGTTTAAGCCCCGTGCACTGTTACTGGAAAAGTGAAGTGGTGCAGCCGCTGTGGGACACTGACGATGAAAGGGGGAGAGAGAGAGGGGGGGGGAGAGAGAGAGAGAGAGAGAGAGAGAGAGAGAGAGAGAGGGAGGGAGGGAGGGAAGGAGAAAAAGAGAGAGATGCATGGTACAGCAGCTGTGGAACACTAATGATGAGAGAGAGAGGAAGAGGGAGGGGGAGAGAGGGGAGGGGTCAGGGAGGGAGAGGGAAAGGGAGAGAGACAGAAAGACTGACAGACTCACTTCTGGATTACACCCAAGTAAATTGAAAGGATACATATAGAGATAGTGTATGCTCATGTCTATTCGATTTCATTTATAGTAACCAAAATTCGTTGGATTCATGGATGCATCCAATATGGAAATGTGTGTGTATAATATATATTCTACATATAAATTACACACACACACACACACACACAGAGAGAGAGACACACATATTATACATATACCATAGACAAAGTGCAGATGTTCCCAGACATGCTGCAGTATAGATGAACTCTGAGGCTGTAGCGCTGAGTTTCAAAAGACATGAGCTCTGTTGACAGGTAGTTGGAGTTGTTTAATAGGTAAGAGTTTAGTTTTGAAATGTGGAAAGAGTTCTGGAGCTTCTTCACATAGCAGTATGAACATACTGAGTACTTCTGAACTGTCTTCTTAAAAGCTAAATTCTATGTTATGTGTATTTTACCATAATTTTAAAAATTACATTTAAATAGGGCAACTATAGCAGAACATTTGTTGATTAAGGATCCCAAATGGTAAGAACATGACGATACACAATTTATCTTTAAATGAAACTATTATGAAGCACAAAAGGCATAGAGTGAAGAAGAATTAATTCCAGGTAGCAAATGCTGAGTCACAGACACACCACGGCTGGAGGACATTTTCCTGTGCGTCCAGCGTGAACTGCGGAGTATCAGATGGTGTCTTAGCAACTGCTCTGTTGCTGAGGTAAGATATCTTTGCCAGAGCTACTTATAGAAGAGTTTATTAGGTTTCGGTTTCAGAGGGTGGGTCCGTGACAGTCATGCTGGGAAACAGGGCTGCAGGCAGGCCTGTCGGTGGATCCATAGCTCAGAGCTTACACCTTGATCCACAAGTACAGAGTAGCTAACTAGGAATGGAGTGAGCTCTTGATACCTCAAATGCCACCCCAGTGACCTGCCACTGCCTGCCTCCTCCCCCCTCCAAGACAGGGTTTGTTTGTGTAGCCCTGGCTGTCCTGGAACTCACTCTGTAAACCAGGCTGGCCTTGAACTCAGAAATCCACCTGCCTCTGCCTCCCAAGTGCTGGGATTAAAGGCATGTTCCACTACCGCCCAGCTAGTCTTCTAATCCCCTAAACAGTTCCACCAACTGGGCACGATTAAAAATATGAATGAACCCATGGGACCCATTCTCATTCAAACAACCACATAGGAAAAGACATGGATCTTATTTGGTCTTATATTGGTCTTATTCAGTAATAAGACATGATCTTATTACTGAAAACCAAAGAATCTACTTACAGTAAACTCATAGTTGAGGTTTGAAGGGGATATGATGTCATTTACATATGAGTTAAAGCATGACAGCATAAACTATTATTAATAAAACAATTGAATTTGAATATTAATTAAAAATTTATATTATTTCATCATCATGCATTCTTATAGCGACAAGCAAAAGAAAAGCTAAGAGATTTTATTAGGAAACAGATAAAGAGATATTAGGAATGAGCCTTTTCAGGGGAAAGGAGATGTAGATACAAAATCAGAGAATTAAAAAAAAAAACCCAGTAATTTTAGGATTGAACTGGATCTCACAACTTGAACACAGAATGAATTTGTTTTAAAAATTTACATTTAAATTTGTAAACAAAGAATAATTCATTAACAACCCCACATTGTGATATACTATGTACTCTTGTCTGTATGCATACATGTATGTGGGTCTGTGCACATGCATGTGTGTTGCTGTGTGCATTTGCATGTGAGTGGGTACACATGCATGTTTGGGTATGTGTGCATGCATGTGTGGGTATGTGCATATGCAGGTGTGTGGGTGTATGTGCATGCATGTGTGTTGTGTATACATGCATGTGTGTGGGTGTGTGCACATGCATCTGTATGGGTGTGTGCACATGCAGGTGTGTTTGCATATGCATTTGTGTGGGTGTGCACATGCATGTGTATGGGTGTGTGCACATGCAGGTGTGTCTGTGCATATGCATTTGTGTGGGGGTGTGCACATGCATGTGGAAGCTACAGGTTATGTAGAGAGCCTTCCTCAGTTGTTTCTTTACCTGTCCCCTCCTCACCCCCTGACTCACTTATTCATTATCCTGGGTAATGAGTCTCAGACATCTTTCTGTCTCCACTCTGCTCAGCACAGAGGTTACGGACTTTACTCAGCTTGTATGTAGTTCTGGGGATTCAGACTTAGCTCCTCACCCTGGCATGTCAGACATGTTGGGAGTCAAGCCATCTCCCCAGCCCTGTTTTTACCCTTGGAAAGGGAGCAAATATTTTACAGTTTTTGTTCTGTGTAGGTCACCCTCCAAAAGCTCCTGAGGTTACACTGACTGCTGCTTCTTATGGATCAAGACATTCATACCTGCAGAGCCTCACTTCTGTTCTGCCTTGCATGAGACTTAGAGTTAGTTGAACAAGTAACCGTTTTATATTTTGGTTTTGTTTTCAACTGAAATGCCAGACACTGTCTGTTGGAGCCTGCTAGCCCATCAGTGGCCAGTGGTACAGCAGGGAACTTGCTGCTATATCAGTTTTTCCAAACAGCATTGAAAGATTTCCCTAAGATGTCCTCTGCCACAGGTTTCTGACTGGATTTACAGTTCTAGGCATGCACTCCCTGTCATGGAGCAGGTCTTCAAGTCAGAGAGTGGGTAGTTACGTTATAACAGCTGTACCACTATTGCACGGTGAGCCCATCTTGCCTGACACGTTGGCTGGTGGTTATAGTTCGCAGCTGGGTAGCATTGTTGATTCCCTTTCTTGCCTAGCAGCCTGTACGGCACCTTCTGGCGTTATGAAAGCAAGCTAGCAGGGCGGAGGCTTCAGCTCAGTTTCAGCCTAATTTCTCTATTCCATGCAGCTACAGTGTTTTATAGTGCAGTCTCATAATCTAAATAAGGCGAGCAGCCAAGAGGAATCACAAGAGTCGTATGGTTTGCGGTTCTCTAGGGCCTCCATGACCAACACCTAATCAAAGAATTGAAAGGGGCTGGAGAGACAGCCTAGTGGTTAGGAGTACTTGTTACTTCACCAAGGGCGCCGGTTTGGTTCCCAGCACCCACAGGCTCTCTTGTAGCCGACTCTGGTTCTGTGTGCTCATGGTGTACATATAAACACACAAGCAAAACATTCATACACATTCGTGAAAAAATAAATGATAAATCTTTATGATAACTCTTTTAGACACTGAAGACAGAAATGGAGGAAGACACTGGTAGATTAGGGCTTTTTCATACTCATGGCCTGGAAGGAATAATATTGTGAAAATTACCATCCCACCAAGGAATCTAAAATGTAATGCAATCCTAATAAAATTCCCAGGGTTTCCTCACAGACATAGGGGAAAAAAAAAATCTTAAAAAACTCGTGTGGAACCTTGAAAGGCACAATCCCAAACAAAAAGACGACTGTGGAGAGGTAGCACCATACGTCCCTGATTTAAGCCGGAAGTTCCAATTACACAAAATCCAGGGGCAGAAGCATTTGTTGTTACAGTTGAGAAAATCATACTGCAGAAAGTTCTAGGCCAAAAAGCCCCGGGCCCTTCAACAATTAAATAGTACCCTGTAGAAAAAGAGATCTCTAAGATCTATCACCCAGACGTGGTGAGCATTTGGGGTATGGAGGATCATACAAGTGTCACCAAAGAAGGGCCCTTGAGGAAATGAGAGACGCAGTGCGTTTATACAGCGAAGTCATATGTTTTGTTAACCATCGTGTCGAGGATTGGGGAGAAGAACACGTGCCCTCCCGCCACCCACCCCTCATGCTCTAGAGATATTTACCAAAGTATTTGCTGATGAAAAAAAGAAATCTTAGGATTTGAGGTGGTCTTTGCAACAGTCTGTATCTGCTCCAAACAAAAGTTCCCTGGTTCCTAGTGTCTTACACCTTTCAATATGGAAAAACTTGGGACTAAATGTGGTCGCTCGCACCTGCAATCCCGGTGGCATGAGGCGCTGAAGCAGGGGAATTTCTGAGAGTTGAAGACTGGCCTGGTCTACAAACTCAGTTGTAGTGTGAACACTTTAGGCTTATCCCTGACTAGCTTCAGATGAACGAGAGTCAGACTGTGGCTGTTTTATTTGTCTTTGACCGTTACTGGGGGTGGGGCCACCTCTTATCTACTCTTCTAACTGCTGGCCTGGCCGCCTACCCAGCTGTGTTCCCCAGACACTTGCTTTTTTCCCTGGCCACGTGCTCATGGTCCATCTCCCCTCATGGCGGCCTCCTCCTCCAACCAGATCAATCCAAACTCGCCTACCCCCAATCCCTCCAGAAATTGGCTGTAGCCAGTTTTATTTAACCAATAGTTTTAAATCAAGGAAAATCAAGGTATAATCGTGAAAGTCACCTGAGGCCTACACCTTAAGGTGTAGAATTTAGCACTGCAATACACAGCAACAGACCAAAGCTCCACAGTCCAGGTCAGGTTGTGTCAGAACATAAACAAAATGAAATA